>NW_026651437.1:157500-457500 GCF_028751815.1 Salvia miltiorrhiza | reverse complement strand
CTTTTTAACGATGGAATTTTCCGTTGTTGAATTTAACGACGACATGGACGAAGGACACAGTACATATTTCACATTTACTTGAGTTAAATATTTCAGTTGGAATATCAACTTTTACTATATATGGGTTGAGAAGACTCGGTCCAGGCGACAAAGCTAGTTGATCATCAAAGAAACATAATATGTATATATCTTGTATTAAAAAAAGAAAAAACTTTTACTTGTCCTGAACAGGATTAATTTTACAAATTATATGATCCAACCCAATAAATATTAATTTTAAGAGCTGAATGTCATGTGTTTAAAAGGTGGCATCCTGCAGTGAGCTGGCACTATGAATTGTGTCGCATACATGTATAAGGTGGTATCCAATGAGCTAGCACTATGAAAGTGTGTCACGTACAAAATTAATTAGTTCGTCTTCATTTATGCCAAATCCATAGAAAAAGTGTATTGGGCACAAAATATATATAGATGGTATATTATATATATCCTTAATACTACATATTTTATTTTAAGGGTAATTTTGTAAATGAAGTATATATTGTATATTTATAAGAATATATTAATTTATTATAGATATTACACTAAATCTATTTGATATATGTCTAGAGCTCTATTTGGTAAGGCTTCTCTATCCAATAAAATATATTTAGAAGAATATATATATATATATATATTGATTCTTTAGATATACATTAAAATTCTATCTGTTTTCACCTTCCATATCGCTACATTAAAAAATATATTTGTGATTTCGCTTCACTTTTGTACAAAAAATAGAAGAATTAGATCATAGAAATACTAGAATGATATATTAATTCATTAAATATACTTTAAAAATCTATATAATTTTATCTTTCATCGCTATACTAATTACAAAATTTACAATGATATATTAATTCATTAAATATATATACTTTACAAAAAATGATTTTTCAATTTTTTTGATATTAATTACTGTACTATATATTGTGAAATTTATTGCAAACATTTTATTAATGTGAAATCTATAATCATTCTTTTTAAAGTATATGGAAGACATTAGCTGCAAAGGTGGCAATGATAGATCCAATGTCTCATTGGCAAAGTTATGTTGCATATTGCACACGCCAATTTATATTTGATGTACTCATATGGCGTATGAAGAGAGAGAGAGAGAGAGAGGCGATGATGATGGAAGTGTGCAAACTCCAACAAGAGTGCACAGCTCTCGTGTACCCAGTAGTCGCAAATGGTGCAAATGTAGGACTTCCCTTTGTGAAAATATATCAAAGTTAAAACTCATGTGTAATTCTGTTGGGTCCGGGGGGGTCTCGAATAGGTGTATGGGGGGGAGGGGGAATACACCTATAGGCTATTTTTATGACTATCTACAAACCTCAATCAGAGGGATCTCAGTCAGAGATAGAAACGAAACTTTACACGCAAACAAGACACCTGTTTAACCGAAATAAGTGTTGACCAACAGGGTTGACGACTGATACTGAAAGCTCTTCAGTAAAGAGTTATCAGTTAAGTCACTGGAACTTAACTGATCCACGTAAGGGCTTCAGTCGTGTTTGCAGAGATGAAGATGATATCTCTCTTTCTTACTATCAGAGGATAGTGAGTCAGATTGATATCATACGCAGCGGAAATTAAACTTAGTTTCGAATAGCCTCGGTGGAGCAGATAGTTGGATTAAGGTTTCTCTTTTCAGTTAGTCAGCATTCAGTTTTATCAATTGAAATAACACAGTTATGAATATAAAACTGAAAGCTGTAAATAACACAGAGACTTTTACGTGGTTCGGAAAAACTCTTTCCTACATCTACGGCTGGTTGATCAGACCAACAATCCACTCCGCAAGTGCTTCCCGGGTGCACTGCAAACCGTGAACTGAAGATAGCTCTCTCTTCAGCACCTACACACCTCGCGTAGGGTTTCCCTACCTACACACCTCGCGCAGGATTTCAGCACCTACACAGCTCGCGCAGGATTTCCTTGCTAAGCACACCTCGTGCTCAGACTTCCCTATCAGAGTTCAGAACACCTTCTGAAACTCCGAGTCACTCAAACACTCTTATGGGGGAGAGGTTTAAACGAGTGCCAACTATACTTACAAAGAACAAGTTCTTTGAAGCAAGTTTAACCTTTGGCTTCTGGGTACACAGAATATATGCCTAGGGTCTAAGAGAATGTATGTAATCAGCAGTGACTGATTTTGGCTTTGGAATTCTCTTCTTCGATTCAAGCTTTGGGCGGTTTAAGCTTTAGGCTGAGTAGCTATTTCGGCAGAGCTTCAGCTTATGTCGTTGAATCGGTGAAGATTGAAGTGATCCTCGAGCGCTATTTGTAGGAGAACTCTTGAATAGATCCGTTGGCGTAAATCGTCCTCAAGATTTCTTCCGTTGGAGAGCAATTCGAATTTGGGCTGAGGCTTCAATCTTCGAGGTTCCTTGTCTGTGTGGAAACGACTCTCTTTGATGGACAGGAGATGTGACATCTCTGAAAAGTAACCACCAGATAGGAATGACCTCTGCAGAGATAAGATATTGAGATATCTCTGCATTTAATGTGGCTGTACTTGAGCGTACGTGGCTTCCTCTGAACGTTGGAAGATCAGTCCTAGGAGGAATGTTCAACTGATACTTGACTTTAGTATCAGTCCATGGCGCGCATTAAATAATCAGTCTTCAACTGATTCTTCAACTGATACTTCAGTTGGTAACTGCAGTCTTCAGTCTTCAGTCTTCAGTCTTCGTTCTTCAGTCTTCAGTCTTCAGTCTTTGACACCGCAACTAAACTAGAAACGAACTCTAACACTTGAGTTCAAAAACGATTCTAGTCTATTACATTTAAGTCCTATGAATTTTGGTATCATCAAAACAAGGGTTAGGATATTCCACAAGGTTCCCAACAATTTCCCCCTTTTTGATGATGCCAAAACCACACAGCAGTTCTAGACAGCAAAAAGACTGAGCTCACAGTACAAGTTCTAGACAAGGGGTGAAAGCTGTTCCCCCTTAACAACAGAACCTAAATAACTTGTACTCAGAGCAAGAACGAAAACAATTCTAAACACAGAACAGTAAGAAGACAGAAACAAAACCATAAATCAGAGCCTGGACAAAGAGTCATTGTCTTCAGGGTGAGATCAATAAGAAGTTCATTTCATTAAACGGACTGATAAGCCATCAGTCTAGGTACAGAGCAAGACTTACATTGGAGTAAAAAGTAAAACAAAAACATCATGGATAAACCATGGACTCCAGTAGTCTGCTTGGCTGCGCCTTGAACTTCTTGATCTTCATCTTCTGTCTTCGTGTCTTCAATGTTCCTAAGCTTATTCCACTCTCACTTGTTTTCCGTTGAATTGAGGTCTCTTCTGAAACGTCATCCTTCTGGTGATCCATAGCTATCCCATCTACAGTCAAGAAATAGGGACAGGAGTAATCTTCTCAAACAGATTACTCACTGACTCTTACTTTCCCAACTTTCCCCCTTTTTGGCAACATCAAAAAGAGAGAGATGACCATGGAAGCTGAAAATCAAATGAGACAACAACTCCAATTCTCAAGTTGTGAAAACGTCTTGAGAAAAGGAGAGGTCCCGAGAATGCAGAAGGAGAAGGACGTCAGGAGTGGGTGGAGAAGAAAGAAAAAAAAATGACGGAGAAGGCGGGGAGACAGAGGAATGATGGGAAGCAGTTTGAAGGAAGGGAAAGTATGCATAGCATCGTTAGAGATAATCATGAGATGTAGCTATACATACTATCCGAAGAGCGAGGAGACAGACGAGAAGAGATGAATTAGAAGTGCAAGAGGAGGGGAGGAGAAACGAAGGAAATATATGACGAGGCGTTCATGAAAGAATTGGATCAGAACATGCCTTCGTCATACATGGGAGAGAAGAAGATGTGAAGATGGAGAATCGAATCAGTGACAGTCGTGAGGACTAGCACTGTCGATTTTGCGCCGGATGGCAATGAGCTTTTGCGCATTGCTGTTGCACCACATGGAGTCTTCACCAAAAGGTGAGAAGTTTCCTGAGAAACAGGTGAAGTCTGTCCATATTCTAGACAGGAACTTCCAATCCATGTGCCGGGCATGAGGATGGAAGACGCTCGTTTCGCTGGATACAAGTGAGGGTAGAGCAAACTTTGACGCCGGAGAGACGTTGTGATCCAGTGGAAGGGTCCGGTGAAGACCAAGACTATGAGCGTCATTCTTCCACTCCATGACTTTGCAGTCATAGATTTCTCCTTTAGTCGGAACAATTTTTCTGCAACTTTGGAAGCAATTGAAACTTTTTCTCACAGTGAAAGCTGTGGAGAGTTGTTAGTTGATGCAGAAACACTATGAAGACAACATGGTATAAATAGACAAGATGTGAACCATGTAGAAGATGAAAAGGTTTTTCGAAAACTGTGCCTTAAATGCAATTGAAGAGAAAATTTCGCGTCCGCCGTCACTGCGAGGGACTTCAAAAGGCATCATTACATATGTCATGTCAATATGAGCATTTCAAGAAATTTTATTGCAGAGGCAAAAAGGTTGGAAGGATTTTTGGCAAAAAGATCAGGACAAGTTCAATCAAAACAGATTTTCACTTTATAAAAATCTTGTCCTAATTCGGATATTCCAATTCCAACAATTCCAATAATCAGTTAAAGTTTTTGAAAGAAACTGATCAGTTAGAGAAAAGATTTTGAACTAAAAACTTAAAGCTCTAAACTGAAATAACTGATTTTGAAAAGTTAAGCATCTTAAAATACTTACTGATCAACTGAACATAGTAGTCAGTTGATACCACATGATCCTGGATGATTCATCAGGATGACTTCCTCTTCAGATGAGCACTCGGACTTCATTGCTTTTTACGTCGACGAACGTAGAAGCAGCAGTTGGTTGACCACCAGTCAGCATGACTGTTTGAGAAGATCTTCAAACACAGCATCACTCTTCAGGGTTGATGAGGCCAATCTTTGCACAACGATCGTTGAACCTCTCTTCTGGAAGAGCCTTGGTCAGCAGGTCCGCTCTCTGAATAGCAGTGGGAATCCATTCCACAGAGACATTCTTCTTTTCGACATGATCACGAATGAAGTGATGTCGAATCTCAATATGTTTGACTCTGGTGTGATGAACTGGATTCTGGGAGATTGCAATAGCACAGGAGCTGTCGCAATAGATAGGAAGTTCCTTTTCCCCGATCCCATAGTCCTTTAGTTGATGGACTAACCACAGGATTTGTGAGCAGCAGCTTCCGGCAGCAACATATTCAGCTTCAGTTGTAGAGGTGGCGACTGAAGTCTGCTTCTTAGAAAACCAAGAGATGAGCTTGTTGCCTAGGAATTGACATGTTCCGGAGGTTGATTTGCGATCAAGCTTGCATCCACCGAAGTCGGAGTCTGAAAATCTGGTGAGCTTGATGTCGTCCTCTGCTGGGTACCACAATCCTAAATTGGGTGTGCCCTTGAGATATCTCAGAATCCGCTTAGCTGTATCTAAATGAGCTTCCTTAGGATCTGATTGATATCTTGCACAAACCCCGACTGCAAATGCGATATCTGGTCTGCTCGCAGTCAAATACAGCAAAGATCCAATGATTTCTCTATACTTCTTCGAAGAGACAGAGCTTCCTTCTGATCCTGGATCAACTTTCCAGTTTGTGTTCATTGGGATCTTGACTGACTTCATGTGCTGAATACCGAACTTAGCTATCAGCTCCTTCGCATACTTGGACTGGCTGATCAGTATTCCTTCTTTGGTCTGCTTGACTTGCAATCCGAGAAAGAAATTCATTTCTCCCATCATGGACATTTGGAATTTGTTCTTCATGATGTCAGCAAACTTATTGCACATGTGTTCGGATTTGGATCCGAAGATTATGTCATCGACATAAATTTGAACAAGCAAGAGATCTTCTCCTTCTTTGAGAGTGAACAACGTTCTGTCCACAGATCCCTTTTTGAAGCCTTGTTCAATCAGATACTCCGAGAGAGTATCATACCACGCTCTTGGTGCTTGCTTCAACCCATAGAGCGCTTTCTTCAGCTTGTACACCTTTTCTGGTCCAGCAGCTTCAAATCCTGGAAGTTGTTCTACATAGACTTCATCTGTGAGCACTCCATTGAGAAATGCACACTTGACATCCATTTGGTGTACCTTGAAACCTTTGTGAGCTGCAAAAGCTAAGAAGAGTCTGACTGCTTCCAATCTGGCAACTGGGGCAAATGTCTCGTCGTAGTCGATTCCTTCTTCTTGACTGTATCCTTTAGCCACAAGCCTTGCTTTGTTTCTCACAACGTTTCCTTCTTCGTCTTTCTTGTTCTTGAAAATCCATTTCAAGCCAATCACCTTTGCATCGTCTGGTCGATCCACAAGCTCCCAAACAGAATTCCGGTTGAATTCATTGAGTTCTTCTAGCATTGCGATGACCCATTCTGTGGACTTCAGAGCTTCTTCAATATCCTTCGGCTCTGTAGTTGATAAGAAACAGCTGAAATTCTTATCTTCGTTGATGCAGTTCTGGTTGATGTCGAAGACGAGGTTGCACATAGATCTCCGAGTCTTGACGCCATCTGATGGTTCTCCAATGATGTTCTCCTTAGAGTGGAGTTCAAACCATCTTCGATATTTCTTGATTTCTTCAGGAGATGGTGGAGCTTCTTCAGTTAGAATAGCTCTGGGATGATGAGCACTTTCTGGAGCAGGGAAGAGTTGAGCTGGGGCGACTTCTGCGCGTTCATCTTGAACTTCAGCAACTGGAGTTCCCCCTTGACTATTGTCATCTGTATTGGCTCCAGTTTGAACTTCAGACCGTTGGTTGATCTTCTGATACTGAAGCATCTCAGTATCTTCATCCTTGCCAGGTCCCCATACCAAGACAGTAGAGGGCTCGTCAGTATGGATTTCAGCTTTGGAACCTTCAGTGATCTGAACATTCTTTTCAGCATCTTGTTCCCTGAAACCATCTGTAGACTCATCAAAGATCACATGAGGTGTTTCTTCTACACATAGAGTTTGAGTATTGAACACTCGATATGCTTTGCTTGAACGTTCTGTTCCGGAGTATCCAAGGAAGACTCCTGGATCAGCCTTGCAATCGAAGGTGTTCAACCTCTTCTTATCGTTGTTGTGTATGAAACACTTAGAACCGAAAGCATGAAAGTGGGCAATCGATGGCTTTCTGTTCTTCCATAACTCGTATGGAGTTCTTCCATGTCTCTGAGTGAGGAAGGAGCGATTCTGCGTGTAGCATGCGTTGTTGACTGCTTCGGCCCAAAACTTCAAGGGGAGTTTTAACTCGGCTAGCATCGTCCTTGCTGCTTCCTTTAGAGACCGGTTTCTTCTCTCTGCAACTCCATTCTGCTGTGGAGTTCTTGCTGCAGAAGTTTGATGACTGATTCCTTGTTCATCACAATACTCACGAATGACAGTATTGAGGAACTCAGTCCCACGATCTGATCTGATGCTGATGATGTTGACTTCCTTTTCAACGCTCAGTCTCTTCAACAGCTTTGGCAGTTCCTCCAGTGTCTCTTTCTTTTTGAAAAGAAAGATAACTCAGGTATATCGTGAATAATCATCCACAACTACCAAGGTGTACTTCCTACCGTTGTAGCTTCTTGGAGTGATAGGGCCAAACAGATCCATGTGAAGTAGATGCAGAATCCTTTCAGAGGAGTGTGCTGTCTTTGACTTGAATGATGTCCGCGTCTGCTTTCCTCTGAGGCATGCTTCACATTCTTGCTTCTTCTGGAATACAATAGAAGGGAGTCCTTCTACCAGTTGATGTTTAGCAAGTTTGTTGATCGTCTTGAAGTTGAGATGGTTGAGTCTCTTGTGCCATAGCCAATTGAGCTCTGAGCTGCTTTTACTGATGAGGCACGTTTCTGGTGGGCTGTCTTCCCAAGAAACGACGTAGAGACTTCCTTGTCTGAATCCCTTCAGAACCACCTTCTTCTGATTATTTCTAACAGTGAATTCATCCTTTTTGATTTTCACTGTGAAACCACTGTCACAAAATTGACTCACAGACAACAGATTATGTTTAAGACCAGAAACAAAGCTAACATTACTGATACTGGCGTTACCCATGTTGAGCACACCATAGCCTTTTGTTTCTCCAATCGAGTTGTCTCCGAATGCAACTTTGGATCCAGCTTTCTCAACACACTGGGATAGATATTCTTTGTAGCCCGTCATATGCTTCGAGCAGCCACTGTCCAGATACCACGTTCTGATTGAAGCTTTGGCCTCTTCCTTCTTTTTATGTTTCCTGACATTGACCTGCAAGAAAGAGTTGCTTCAGGCACCCAATCAAGCTTTGGGTCCTTCAATGTTAGTTCGAGTTCCCTTTGGAACCCAAATCTGCTTCAGAATTGGTCTGGCTGATTTCTTGCGCATTGTTGGATGTCTGATCGGTGTCGTTGGCGCTTTAGGTGGCATATGAGCATTCTTCCGTTGAGAAATCCTTTTGAAGGCCTCACTCTTGTAGCAGTTCTGTCTGGTGAGTGGTTGAGGTCTTCTTTGCTCGCCGAAGTATCTTCCGTGAGATACTTTAGTCTTTGCAGACTTATGGAGATTTGTCTGACGTCCAGTGGCTTGTCGTCGAGGAAGTGGCATGGCTCGACTGGACACAGCATTGCTTGATCTCCATGGATGTTGTTCTTTCTGAAACTGAACTGAGGATGTCAGTTTCTGACTGATGTGGCCTTTCTTTCCCCTGGGTTGATGAGAAAGATTCTTCTTGGCTCCTGATGTTCCTTCCCGGATCTTTGACTGAAATCTGCTTTCCAGCCTTTTCAATAAGATGATCTGGTTGGGAGCCTCCTTAGCTCGTCTGTAGCTTCGTGGAGGTGGAACATTTGATCTGGCCATCAGTCTGCGCTTGTGAACTTCATCCATATCATGATCTCTTGATTCTTCTGAGGTTGTGATTTCAGAAGGATCATTCTTAGAGATGATCATGATATCCTTTCCTTTGGCAGCTGCAACCTTTCCTCCGATGCTGTTGACCAGTCCTTTCGATGGAAAGTTGCTCATCATGGGAGACTGCATCATGCAGTTCTTGACTGTTTCTTCCAGCTTGTGATTACGCCTTTTGATTTCATGAGAAGCTCTTTCACATTCTGAGTTGGAGATTCTGAGCTCTTCTTCCAGTCGGCTGTTCTCCATGATTAGCTGATCAAGACATGTTTCATCCGGAAAGTAGATGATTGTCTGATGTTTAGCTCGTTCATCATCAATCTCCTTGTCCTTTTTCTGATTCTGCTTGAGGAGATCTTCGAACATTTTCCTCAGCTGACAGTGATCAGTCAGGAGCTGATCAAACTCGTCAGTTTCAACGGATGAGCTATCTCCAGATTCTGAGTGGTCTCCTGAAAGCATCAGGAAGTTATCAGTATATGGAGTTTTCGTGAGAGATTTTACCTCTGGGCCATTCATTCCATTGTCGTAGCTGTTGTCAGCTACACTTTCTGATTCGTTGGCCATCAGGGCTCGGCTCTCATCATCTGAGCTGGAACTGTCGAAGTCGGATGATTCTGATGTGTCGTTGGAAGAGTCAGCATCATCAGCAACCATCGCTTTCTTCTTCAAAGATCTGCGATCTTTCTTTGCTTTCAGTTCCCTGCGCTCAGCTGGAGTCAAATCAGGACATTCATGCTTAAAGTGTCCTTTCTTTCTACATCCATAACATTCCAATTCTTTGATGTCGTTAGCGGCTGACTTCCTTTCTCCGCTTCGATCTGTGGAATGTCTGGAGTCCCTTTCTCTTTCTTTTCCCTTGTAGTGCTACTTGTGGAACCTTCTGTACTTCCGGAACTTGGACTCCATCTTGTTGAATCTGTCAGTCAACAAGGCATATTGACTGAAGAAGTCCTCAGGGTTGAGTTCCGTTGGCTCCTTGATCTGCTTCTTGCCTTCTCTGATTGAGGCCTTCAGTGCAACTCCTCTTGAGGTTGATGGACCATCTTCGTCTGATCCTCCAGCCTTCTTGTTACCAAGATTTCTCAGAAGATCGAACTCATTTGCCATGAGATCGGAGAAAAGCTTGTTTGTCGGGAGCTGACTGAATCCTGGCTTATGCTGATGAGCGACTGAGTAGATCTGCCATTCTCCTCGTGGCAGTGCTCGAAGAATCTTCAAGTTGATTTCTCGTTGAGTGTATTTGTCTTTGGAAATGGATTGAACTTCATTCAATATGAGGTTGAATCTTTGTTCCATTTCCTCGACAGATTCATTCTTGAGCATGAGGAAGGAGTCGAATTTCTGACAAGCTATGGAAAGCTTATTCTCCTTGATCTCCTCAGAACCTACGCACATTCTTTCCAGAATATCCCACATCTCCTTTGTTGTCCTGCACTTGATGATCTTCATGACATACTTGTCAGGAACGGTGCCGAAGATGATGCTTTTGGCGAGGTTGTCTAGCTCATCTTGCTTCCTTTCTTCTGTGGTGAAGTCTGCCTTTGACTTGGGCTGGTCCTCATCGTAAGGTTCCTGACGGATGTCAGTAGGAACCCTTTTTACAGTTTCGGTGATAATGATTGGACCGCTGGTGATGACTTCCCACATTCTACAATGTTGGGTAATGAGGAAGCTTTCAAGCCGAAACTTCCATATGTCGTATTTTTCAATACAAAACATAGGTAGAGAAGATAATCTGCTGTGGTTAGTCTCCATAAAAAAAAAAGAGAACAGGTAACAGCAGATAAAGCAAGTAGCAAGCACAAAACAAAAAGAAAGAGTAAAACTTTTTCGAGACCTTTAATAAGGATCTAGTTCAAGTAGAACTAGTCAGAGACAGATAGTTCTTGCGAACAACCTGCTCTGATACCAATTGTTGGGTCCGGGGGGGTCTCGAATAGGTGTATGGGGGGGGGAATACACCTATAGGCTATTTTTATGACTATCTACAAACCTCAATCAGAGGGATCTCAGTCAGAGATAGAAACGAAACTTTACACGCAAACAAGACACCTGTTTAACCGAAATAAGTGTTGACCAACAGGGTTGACGACTGATACTGAAAGCTCTTCAGTAAAGAGTTATCAGTTAAGTCACTGGAACTTAACTGATCCACGTAAGGGCTTCAGTCGTGTTTGCAGAGATGAAGATGATATCTCTCTTCCTTACTATCAGAGGATAGTGAGTCAGATTGATATCATACGCAGCGGAAATTAAACTTAGTTTCGAATAGCCTCGGTGGAGCAGATAGTTGGATTAAGGTTTCTCTTTTCAGTTAGTCAGCATTCAGTTTTATCAATTGAAATAACACAGTTATGAATATAAAACTGAAAGCTGTAAATAACACAGAGACTTTTACGTGGTTCGGAAAAACTCTTTCCTACATCCACGGCTGGTTGATCAGACCAACAATCCACTCCGCAAGTGCTTCCCGGGTGCACTGCAAACCGTGAACTGAAGATAGATCTCTCTTCAGCACCTACACACCTCGCGTAGGGTTTCCCTACCTACACACCTCGCGCAGGATTTCAGCACCTACACAGCTCGCGCAGGATTTCCTTGCTAAGCACACCTCGTGCTCAGACTTCCCTATCAGAGTTCAGAACACCTTCTGAAACTCCGAGTCACTCAAACACTCTTATGGGGGAGAGGTTTAAACGAGTGCCAACTATACTTACAAAGAACAAGTTCTTTGAAGCAAGTTTGACCTTTGGCTTCTGGGTACACAGAATATATGCCTAGGGTCTAAGAGAATGTATGTAATCAGCAGTGACTGATTTTGGCTTTGGAATTCTCTTCTTCGATTCAAGCTTTGGGCGGTTTAAGCTTTAGGCTGAGTAGCTATTTCGGCAGAGCTTCAGCTTATGTCGCTGAATCGGTGAAGATTGAAGTGATCCTCGAGCGCTATTTGTAGGAGAACTCTTGAATAGATCCGTTGGCGTAAATCGTCCTCAAGATTTCTTCCGTTGGAGAGCAATTCGAATTTGGGCTGAGGCTTCAATCTTCGAGGTTCCTTGTCTGTGTGGAAACGGCTCTCTTTAATGGACAGGAGATGTGACATCTCTGAAAAGTAACCACCAGATAAGAATGACCTCTGCAGAGATAAGATATTGAGATATCTCTGCATTTAATGCGGCTGTACTTGAGCGTACGTGGCTTCCTCTGAACGTTGGAAGATCAGTCCTAGGAGGAATGTTCAACTGATACTTGACTTTAGTATCAGTCCATGGCGCGCATTAAATAATCAGTCTTCAACTGATTCTTCAACTGATACTTCAGTTGGTAACTGCAGTCTTCAGTCTTCAGTCTTCAGTCTTCGTTCTTCAGTCTTCAGTCTTCAGTCTTTGACACCGCAACTAAACTAGAAACGAACTCTAACACTTGAGTTCAAAAACGATTCTAGTCTATTACATTTAAGTCCTATGAATTTTGGTATCATCAAAACAAGGGTTAGGATATTCCACAAGGTTCCCAACAAATTCATGAAAATATATATATATGTATTTACCGGTCAATATCCATTTTCTAAATGTTAGTCAAAAATCTATAAAAGTTGCCTGTCTAAACCTATAGGACAAGAATAAAGTAAAACTAGCTTAAATGATAGAAATAATCAAGCCTTGGAATATCTCAAAGATTCAATGCGTCAAAATAAACAAGGGATTAGTCTTACTATTTTATCTATCAAGATTAATCCTTCAAAGTAAACGCCCGCTATAGCTATGTGTAATATACAAGCATGCATGTCCAATTCATATTGTTTGAAAAAATATAAACTAGATGGTGAGTATTCGGGTCGGATATTTTTAAGATCGACTCCACAATTTTTTATGAGAAAAAACGGCTACAAGAACACATCCTCCTCAGTGTAAGAGTCGATTGCGCACGACACTATAATTACCTATAATTTCCAATTTTCCAATTTAGGGTTTGAGAGAAAACCCTTATGAGCAGGGGGGTTAAATTTGTTGAAGTCTAGTATTTGAAAGTATTTGCACGGGGTTAGCAAAAAAAAAAAAAAAATGAGCATTCCATACAGTTCATTTTTATGTCCAAGTAGAATTAATAATATAAAAAGTAGAATTAATGAGCTTAATTTTAGAACTCAATCACTTACTATAATAAATAGTTGTTCTCATTCCATTAATTAAACAACAAGTATATTAAAAGCATATAAAGACTTACCTTTGTGCGTTTTAAAATTGTTTCATCTTCTAAAAAATTAAACTAATTTTCCTTATCAATAGTTTATATATAATTTTACTTTAATTTGAAGATTGACTTGAATTTAACATTGAAAATTAATTAAGAAAGGAAAATAAAACAAAAATAACACAAATTTAACAAACTAATATAAGGGATAATTGTTTGAAAATACACAAACTTTGCTAAAAATCCATATTTGACGCGAAGTTAGGATTTTACATTTTAATACATCAATTTTTGTTGTTGTCCAAATTTGACACGACTTAATTCTTAAAAATTCAAAAAACAACCCCTTTTTGTAAATAATTATACAAAGACCGACTTATGTTATTATTTGAAACATTTAAACCAAAACAAGATATTTCCTTATGATGTTTTCTTTTAATCTTTGATCCGCGCCTAAAATGGTTTAAAAGAAAACATCATAAGGAAATATCTTGTTTTGGTTAAAATGTCTCAAATTATAACATAAGTGTGTCTTTGTATAATTATTTATAAAAAGGGGTTGTTTTTTGAATTTTTAAGAATTAAGTCGTGTCAAATTTGGACAACAACGAAAGTTGGTGTATTAAAATGTAAAATCCTAACTTCGCGTCAAATATGGATTTTTGGCAAAATTTGTGTATTTAGGTGCAATTTTCCCCTAATATAACTAATCATTTTATAAAATGTTAAGCAATTAACAAGGATACCACTATTAAACAATGTATTATATTCTCTCATGTTTTATATATATATATAAAAAAAATTGGGAGGGAGTTTCAGTCCCCCTACGAGCCCCCTCCCCCCCCCCCCAAGATGAGCCACTACTTACGAGGAAGTTAAGAACGATGAACAGAAAGCATAAATGAAACGATAGCATTTTATTATAGGGTAAATATCATATTAAACCTTGAATTATATCCGCTTTATCAAAAATACCCTGGAATTTTTGAAATGCTCTCTAAACCCTCAAAGTATCAAAATTTTATCAAATATATCCCGCATTTCTTTTCCGGCCACCAGAAATGTGACGTGGCTCGCCGGATGCCACAGCGTAATTTAAAATCTATTTTTTTTATCCATGTCATTTTATATTCTCTTTTTTAATCCATGTAATTCTATTAATCAAAAACCAATTAATTTCTATTCTACTATTTTTAAAGTAAACGCTAGTCTTCTTTTTTAAAATCTCTTAACCCTAATTGAAGAAAAAAAAAACATGCTAACCTCTCTCTACCAGCTCAAAACCGCGATCTCTACCTGAGAAGAAAAATATCTCAGGATTTGCGCCGATCTTCGCGTGGCAGTCGAAGGCCGGTAGCTCCGGTGGGGGGAAGAGGAAGTGGAGAGGCAGCGGTATACACAATATAGCGTAGAAAAATAGTTTTTTTCTTGTGTGTTTTGGAGCTGTTGATTTTGGATAGAGATAGAGAGAGAGAGAGAGAGAGAACAGCTAGATGTACATCTCTAGTGATGAACAAGAAATTAAGTAAACCTTGAGATTCAAATTAGTGGTAGAAGACCATGAGTTTCGTCACTGAATTTGATGATGACTTGATTGATGAGTGGAACAATTAGCCAATTGTGAATGTTGTGTTGGTTCTGGCCTCAGTTGAACATGAACCCAATCGTACCGCCCCTCCAGTGGCTGGTCCTTCACTATGTCAAAGTTGTACTTGTCAATGAATTTTTGCTGGAGTTTCTTCTCTGCCGCAGAGTGTTTTTATTCTTTTTTTTCTTCAATTAGGGTTAAGAGATTTTAAAAATGAAAACTAGTTTGTACTTTAAAAATAGTAGAATAGAAATTAATTTTCAGGATTGTTTTTGATTAATAGAATGACATGGATTAAAAAAAATAATATAAAATGACATGGATTAAAAAAATAGATTTTAAATTACAATGTGGCATCCGGCGAGCCACGTCACATTTCTGATGGCCGGATAAAAAAAAGATGCGTGATATATTTGATAAAATCATGATACTTTGAGGGTTTAGAAAGCATTTCAAAAGTTTCAGTGTATTTTTGATAAAGCGGGTATAATTCAAGGTTTAATATGATATTTACCCTTAATTATACATGTATTTTTCATTTTTCATTTTTTTTTCTTTTTTCTTTTTTCTTTTCAATCCACGTAGGCAAGTCATGTAGGAATTCCGGTTATTCATGTCCATTTTTTGGGAGTTGGAAATTTTTAATGAAGACAAACAATATTTTTTTGATAGATTGGTATCATTTTATCGGATATTTTTGAAAATTTGCTAAATTGATGGGACAAATACTAACATTTAACCTTAAAAAAAAAAAAAAAAAAAAAATAGGCACGTGTAAGTACTTGCTCACCATTGAGCTGGGCTCATCCCTTTAAGCCATGGGGCTAGGCAACACGGTGGGGCTGGAACCGCTCGGTCAAGCCCCATTACGAATGCCCTAATAAGTAATAAAACATGCATATGGGTGATCATTTAAAACAAAAGGGAGAATAAAATACAATTGAAAGATCTGTTGGCCTGTGAGTGGCTAGCTAGTGGTTCGAGCGATCTTGACTAATTAGTCATATGATTCTAAATTATTTGTGGGGAATGGATCTATAATTTTGTGGGTCATTGTACCTAACTTCACGAATTTTCACTTAATTATTAATAATTTTGTGCGTCAATTAAAAAATTTACCTTTATATACAAGATTTTTTTTTATTGTTTTGAAGTTTCACAAAGTTGTCAATTACCTCCAAATTAATAAGAGAACGCTTTTGAAATAGCCATCATGAAGAAGGGAACACAATATTTGACCACTAATTGAAAAAATACAAAATCTGACCAATTATTACGTGTAAATATTGTTTCGCCCTTAATTAGGGCGGACCGGATACGGGTCGAATTCGGGTTTGCACGCGGGTTAGGCACATATGACACTATTAGTGCCATATGGTACTAATGACACTAATATGGCCATAAGTACCATTCGTGCAACACTACATAAGAGAGTATATGGCACTAATGCATGACACTAATGTGGCCATAAGTCCATTCGTGCAGCACACTAAATGGAAAATCTAAACCCTAAATGGATAATCTAAACCTAAATGAATAATCTAAACCCTAAATGAATAATCTAAACCCTACGGAAAAGTGTTCAAAATGGTCATATAACTGTATTCATCTAAATAATATCAGCACACATGTATATGACACTAATGACACTAATATGACCATAAGTATCATTCATGCAACACTGAGTATATGGCACTAATGGCACTAATAGTGCCATGTGTGCCTAATCCGCGCGCAAACCCGAATTTGACCCGAATCTGGTCCGCCCTAATTAAGGGTAAAACAGTCCTAAAATGTAAAAATGGCAAGATTTTGTGTTTTTTCAATTAGTGGCCAAATATTGTGTTTCCTTAATTCTTCAAAATAGTCATGCGAGTATATTGTTTCAATTAATAATTGGAACTTCATCTATATATTTAACTTAGGGTTTTTAAATAATGTCGAACGACAAATATCTAGGTGCAATCAGCCCTAATTATATATATATATATATATATATATATATATATATAATTTTTTTAGTTCTCGTGCAAAACTAAAATTAAATAAAAGTTCATATATTAGGTGCAATTAGCCCTAATTTTTATTAGCAGAAAGTATTTCATTAGAAAGGAAAACTTTAATTAATGCACTAACAAACTTTGTTAAAACACTATATATATATATATATATATATATATATATATATATATATATATATATATATATAGGGGAAGGCTAAAATAAGAACGCTTCTTAAAATATAAATTAGGAACCATTTTCAGCCCTTAGATCGTCAAGATCTACGGTTGATTCATCACCTTGTTGGATAAATTCATGATCCTGAGTTCGAATCCCAAAGGTAGCAAAAATTTATTTTTCGCAATTCATACCTTTGTACAGTTTATTCATGTGTGTTATACATAAAATTCATGCATTTTTGTTGGTTCGTAATTCTTAAAATAAGGGTGGTTTATTGAATAACCGCCCCCTATATATATATATATATATATATATATATATATATATATAGGGTTGAGATCTATAAAGAATCCCTTTAGAATAAAGATTAAAGAATAAATCATGTCCACTTATTTGATCAAATCTAACGGTTCAGATTTACACCTTTTAAATTGTTTAATAATTCAATATATTACTCTCTTCCATATTTGCAGCCACGGAGGGGTAAATGTGTATATTTGTGCATCATCAATCTTCCATATCCCTAATTTTCCTCCACATTCCATATTATTTTCGTTCCTATCTCAACCATTCACACTCTCTCTGCCATCTTCTTTCTCTTTCTTCCGCGCCGTCTCACACTTTCTCGCAGCTTCCGCCTCCGTCTACCGCCACGGCCACTGCCTCGACACCTTTTCTATTGTTGACTGAACATCACCGACGGAGCCGTCTCCATAGTCCATGCCCTAGCAACTCCACTGTCTATCTCTTTCTCCACTCTCTCTTTCTCGTTGTTTTCGGCGCTGCGAGGTGCTATCGCCCTCCATCTGCCGCCCTCTGTCGTCCATCGCAGGCGAAGCCACTACCACCGGCCGTGCCACCTCTTGTAAAAAGATCTTCACCGCCGCCGCCTCTAGATATTTGTCCTTAAAAAATTTTCAGCCGTTATTCACGCTAATTTTTCGTTGGTTCTGGTATTTGTCTTTCGATGTCTCATGGATTTCCCCTTTTTCGTGTAATTCATTTGTTTGTATTTTTGGTGGCTCTTTTATGTAATTACCTCGAGATTTGGCTCACAAATTGTTTCATATGATGTGTTTTTTTTATAGATTTCAATCTCGTTTATGCTCCTATAAACACCTAGAAGGGTTTGTGGGAATTAACGTTTGTAGCTACAATTCTCTGAATTTTGCGAGGAAACTCATCAAAGACATTTATTGTTGGATTGCATAATATGGATTGCTGGTTTAATTTCGTTGAGTGCTGGGAAAAATTGTTCATTTCTTGTTTTGCATTGAATATTCGTTATAAATTCAGTATATTGTGTAGTTTATTCTTAAATTTTCTATGTATATTCATTAACTTTTGTAGTTTATTCAAATAAATCTGATCTTTATTATGTGTGGTCATGTCATATTTGTTTATTATTCACAATTTATGAGTATCATATAAATTATTCAACAAACTTTATTTCTTATTCACATAAATATGATTTTTATTCGATAAATCTTGAACAAAATTCAGATACGATTATTCATGAAAAATGCTACTTTATTCAACAAAATAGTTTCCTTATTCACAATTTATGAGTATCATATAAATTATTCAGCAAACTTTATTCCTTAATCACATAAATATGATTTTTATTCGATAAATCTTGAACAAAATTCTGATACGATTATTCATGAAAAATACTACTTTATTCAACAAAATAGTTTCCTTATTCACAATTTATGAGTATCATATAAATTATTCAGCAAACTATTATCCTTATTCAGATAAATATGATTTTTATTCGAAAACGATATATTCATGAATAATGTTACTTTATTCAACTAATATTTTTCTTATTCATAGTTTATGAGTAACAGTTACGTTATTCATCACATTAGCATCCCTATGCACAAAAATATAATTCTTATTTTGGTACGTTTTGAACAATATTCAAATACAATATAATTATTTATTATCACACAAAGAACCAAATTAATATGTACAGGTTTTGAAATAATGAAAAAAATAAAATGCTACATGAATTACTAAAAAATGTCGTGATTGCACATTAGTTAAATAATACAAATATAATGAATAAATACAAAAATTCATTACATATCTAATTATTTATTTTTGAAATAATATCGTAATTGCATATTATTTAATCTAAAAAAGAAATAAAATTAATGAACATTTAAATAAAATATTTGATTTTTTAATGATATTTGTCTACAATTGCAAGATATGTTCACTGTATTTAAAAAATAATTTTTGAAATACAAAAACAAATACTACGAACAAATGAATCCAGCCAAAAAAAAAAAATTAATCATTGTAAAATTGCAGTAACACGTCAATTCAGGAACAAAAATATTAATATTTATTGTAGTACCTTAAAGATAGATATGTACCATATCTTCCCAAAAATAAATAGATTATGTATGACTTAAATATAGACATAATCGGTTACAATAAAGGAGGATTACTAAATTAACATTTTTCAATTAAAAAATAACTTAATATCGAAAAAAACATGATCCGTTAGATTGATTTATTTTAATGCTCAAGATTCATTCTTCATTCTTTTTACATTTAGCTTTCTTTATTGATCCATTCCCTTTATAGATATATCTATATATATAGAGGGTTGGGATCTATATATGGAGAAGTCAATATATTTCGGAACAAGTCAAAAAATTTATGAATAAATCAAGAGACCGCATGAATAGACTTTTATTTATAAACACACGCCACCTTCAGATTTGAACCTCAGGCGGCCTTCAGTAAATTTAGTCTGTTCAGTAAAATTATTAACGTATTCAGTAAATTTATTGACTTATTCAAACTGTCCTTTTCCTTCTCTTAATATATATATATACACGACAATGGAACAATTACAAACTTTCCTTTATGCTTGGACCAAGAGTATTTTAATTTAAAAATATATCCCTTTTAATTAGAATAAACATCACCACACATATCTAACATTTGAATAAAAATTTAAAAACTGCTTTAGATTACACCTACACACAGTCACAAAATAAAAAAAACATTAATACTCCTTTCAGTATTATTTTGTGTTCTAAACTTTCAGTATTTTTTAAAAATACTCTGAGGGTTTCGTTTTTTATTACAAAACTTTCAACTTTCAGTGTGTTTTAAACAATGTCCACTCCCCTTGTACACAATATGTTTTTGGAACAATGAGTTCTCCATGACGGATTATTAGGTATTTTTTTTTTTAATATCACTCGATAAAACTATATCATATATTCCACATACGAGTGATTTATACAACTGAACATTTCTCGGAAACTACTGAAAATTGAATGTTAAATAAAAAACGAAAATTAGAGACATTTTCTGAAAAACTATAAAAATTGAAGTCACGAAACAAGATCAACCCAAAATAACATAAATTGAGAGCCCTAACGGAAACGGAGCGGGTATTTGGGTTGGCCATTGGGCAGAAAGATCCCGAAATGCCTCTCATAGGCCGGGCCGGGCTTCAGATTCTCATCATACATAGCAAATATATACGTCTCCAAAGGCCGGCCCGGCCTTCTCGGGGTCCCACTCTTGACAATGCGCATCAAGTTGTTGTTGTAGATTCTCGCATTTTCAACGGTGTTGATAGGTCCATCGCCGAGAGCCGTCGTGTATCCCATATCCGCCGCCATCGGCGTGTTTCCTCCGCCCTTGGACGACCACCCCGTCTCCGACCCCTTACCGCCGGGGTTTCGCGACCCACCCTTTTTCATCTCTTCGGAGAACACCGAAAACAACGAGGGCACTGCAGCGAGGATCCTCTCCATGGCCGCGTCGACAGCGTCGAGGATCGCGTAGTAGAGATTATCGTAGTAGACGCCGCCGGCCACGACGCCGCTGTTGGGCTGCAGCAGCGCGAAGGAGAGGTTGATATTTTGCGGGTCGTTCATGTAGGCGAAGTAAGGGTACACATTGACGAGAAGAGGCGTCTGCGTGTCTCTTAGAAACTCGACGATCGGCCGAATGTACCAATTGACGCTGCACTTGAACTCGCCGGCCTGCGGCGGGTACGACGTGTTGAGGAGATCGGTTCGGATCGAGGTGGAGACCTTGATCTGGCCGGCGCGGCCGGCGGTGCGGACGGCGCGGTAGATGTTCTGCATCGCCGGGAGGACGAAGGGGCCGAACTCCGAGTCGGGGTCGATCTCATTGCCCACGGTGATGTGGCGGAAGGTGACGTTGGGGTGCTGGAGGATGTTGGTGCGGACCCAGGCAGTGGCGGCGTCGGGGCAGTTGGCGAGGTCGCGGAGCTCGTCGTCTCGGATGCCGAGCATGAGGCGGATGCCGGTGCCGGCGAGGCCGCGGAGGGTGGGCGGGTGGGGGTCGTAGAGACGCATTCTACGGATGTTGTACTTTTTGTACAGAGCTAGGGTTCTTTGTACGCTCGGGAGATTGTTGCCAAGCCTTCCGAAACAGACGCCCACCTGACCAACTGCATAGCCCATCATCGAGTTCGAGGGTTTTTTAGGACATGAGTAACTTAGATTGATTTGGAAATTAGGACAATAACTTTCGAATTTGTAAAAATAGGACACTAATTTTTTTTTAGAGTAAAACAGGACACTAATTAATAAGTGTTGCATCCGCAGGATATTTTTTAGTCAATTATCGGCTGAGAAATGTCCTATTTTTACGACGCTTATTAATTAGTGTCCTATTTTACTCTAAAAAATAATTAGTGTCCTATTTTTACAAATCTGAAAGTTATTGTCCTAATTTTCAAATCAATCTAAGTTAATGTCCTAAAACATCCCCTGACTCGCCCATCATAATATCAAACCACTCACTCTCGTATTTTACTATATATTATCAATGCATCTTATGTGTATTAGATAACGTGGGGCTAGAGACGATAGACGCAGAAAAATTTACTACTAGTTAGGTTTGTGTCAAGATTTTGGAAAAGCAATTTTCTTACTATACAACTTGATTATCCGAACGTAGCATAGCTAAATTGATAAGACGCTCTTCCTCCAATAATTAAGTTAATTTGGGGTTCAAATCATCATTGAAAAAATTGGGAACCATTTTTTATTTTCTTTTTATAGAAAAAAAATACTTGATTGCATTAACGATGTGTACGATTTTTAAAAAATTGCATTAATTACAGATGTATATACATTTGACATCCCTACACGTACACACATATAAAGGTTGAGCAAGTTAAGATAAAGCAAAGTTACCTGTGAAGTCAAGAGAGGTGACAATTAGCAGCCCGAATAGGAGCAATGTAAGTGTGAAGTGATTTGCGGTAGTAGCCATGGAGAAAGGAAACAACAATAATAAGCTATAGAATTTTTCCAGTGTGATGAACAACCTATCTACTCAATCTCCCTTTTATAGATAACAAAACTGTAGTTTAAATTTTATGGATTATCTTTACTTATTTAAGAAAGAAAAATATATTATGATAACTGGCCCGCAAATTATTCCTGCCAAACTCATCACTGAGACCATTCTACTAATTAAATTATAAATGATGCTAATCGTTTGTGACCTCAAGGGAGTAGAAAGAAGAAAAGTTTTCCGCCACCTTTAACATAAACACACAATAGAATTGTTGTATGATTCCCCCAAAAAAAATTAGAATTGCTGCATGTAATAGTAATTTTTGAAATAAAGTGATGGAGAAATTAAAGTAAAAGAAGAAAAGTCTCTTGGAGTAGTAATAAAGAAGTGGGATTTCCGATTTCCAGCTTCCTTATATCCTTCTCAAACAGAAAAGGAAAAAGTCCATTCTCTAATCATATTTGTGTATATGTTCAAGTTTTCGTCGATTTTTATGAAGTAAATAGGATGACAATTAATATGATGTAAATGCAGCTTTAATAATAGTAAATTTCCATTGTTAATTCGAAGAATACCATGCATCGTTAATCATCTTAACAACGGAAAAGGAACTCCGCGACGATGGTGTTTGTTTAAAGTTTTTTAACAATCAAATTTTTCCGTCGTTGAATTTAATTAAGGACGACAGGACGAAGGACACGTACATATTTCACATTTACTTTTCACATAATTTATGAGAGAGTAAAGGACTACTAAATTGTGTAAGTTAAATCTTCACCAACATTAGCTTAGTGTTTCCGTCAACCATTCTTTCCTTTTACCTTTTTTAATTATTTTATTATTTTTAAGTTTTTCTTTCAGTTGGAATATCAACTTTTACTTTTTATTGGTTGAGGAAACCTAATCCAAAACAAAGTCGAGGCATGCATCAATGATTATATATCTTACATCTAAAAAAGAAAAAACTTTTACTTTTCCTGAACGGGATTAATTTCACATTGATCAATTATATGACTATCTCTATCCAACCCAATAAATTTTCTAAGAGCGCTGAATGTCAGGTGTTTAAAAGGTGACATCCAGTGAGTTGGCACTATGAAGGTGCGTCGCATACGTGTGTATAAGGTGGTATCCAATGAGCTAGCACTGTGAAAGTGTGTCACGTACAAGTCTATGTTTAATTTCTAATATTAGAGCATACGAAGTGGGGACCCGATAGGGGGACTCAAGTCACCCCCGAGATCGGGTCGCCCACTGCAGCCCTGGGTGCCTCGATCATGACCTGATAAAACGGGGCAGTTCCGATACACTTTATATATGGCGCGTGTTTACATACGTCTAATTTAAAAAAAAAAAAACGAAATTTCGGCTTCATAGCCGTTGCCCCCCCTCCCCCCCCCCCCCTTTTTTTCTTTTTTTTTTAAATTTTTCCTTTCTATAAATACCTCTCTATTTCTTCTTCAAACACACACAAAAATGATGTGTTGCATCATTCAAAAAAAATTTAGGATATGTTTTTAAACCTAAATTTTTAAGATTTATATACTTTTTTATGTAATTTTTAGGATTTTAAAATTAATGCAATTTAAATTTGAAGTAAATTGTGTTAAATTTCTGCAATTAAAATTAAATGAAAAATACAATAATCAAAACTAAAAAGATCAGGTCAGTCATCATGTCATCCCACTGCAGCCTCCTTAACCCAATGTGGTCTCCCCTCTATCAGGTCACCCCCACTGTGGATGCTCTTAGAGACTTTTACTTTTATGTTTGATAAAATAAATAATTGAGTATTTATATTTTTATTAGTAGAATTTACATCTATATAAAAAAACAGCAATTTAACCCTTATCAATGACACCCTTATAACATATCACAGCTTATATTTAAGATTCAATTAATTAAGCTCATCATATCCCAATTTAGGTGCAATCTATGTTGCATAGGTACGGGGGTGCGGATGCGGGGACGATACGATACGAGTACGGGGATACTGGTTTTTAAAAATTATAGGGTGCGATTCGGCAATGATACATTTAATTATTAAAATTTTATAATATATAATGCTTATAAAATATATACAATTTAAATTTTCTTAATTTAATTATATGTAATTTACATTTTATTTTACCCAAAAGTTAAGCATTTTCAATTATATAAGTTAATTGAGCAACAATATAACGATTCAAATATTATTAGTCCAATATATAAGTCATAATTGAAAATAAAATTATCAAAGTAACCTTGTGTAGGCCTTTCGTGCACGAGATACGTGAATTTCGCCTATGGAATTTGCGAATCCGATTTATTTTTATAAATTGTTTTAAAAGATACGCCACGTGGCGAATCGGGTGCGAATCCGACGAGAATCCGAGAGAATCGCACCCTAAAAGAATCTGATTCGTCGTACATGTTAATTTTTGAAGAATCCGTGCATCATAGGGTGCAATTACACCTCTTTGCTGTGTCACCACCATTTGATCCCGTCTGTTATTTAATTTTTTTTTTATTTACAATGTTTATGCAATTTAAACGACGAACCTTATTTATATAAAGAGAGAGATCAACAATTCAATTTTCACCGTCACTCCGTGATATATATGAAAAAAGGGCTCTGATGGGTATAATAGTAGTACCCCGAGTTGATGAGAGCCAAAAAAAATTTAAAAAAAGACTTGCTCAATAATTAGTCCACTTATTCAGTCCATTTGCATTGGAAAAAAAGCTAAGAAATGAACTAGTAGTGTTACGTGATATATTCTTTGGGAAAAGTATCAAATCGCCTGTTATCATATAACACCTAATATATTTATTTTTCTATGCTGTTAACCTCTCAACATATCATAAGGAGTGCAAAATACCTCTATTCTTAACAGACACTTAACTTCGTCTCCCGATTTATTTATTTTCTATTTTTGAAACGGGTCCCACCGGCCTATTTATCAATGTATTAGAAAGAATGTACTTCTTTTATTTGATATTTTTAATGAAGTTTCATTTTGTATGATATAATCCCGAAGAGAAGCAGGCAAGTTTCATTTATTCGTTTTTCATTGCTTCATTTAATTCTACTTTTTTTTCCATTGGGTTTCACTGAATTTTGCAATGTTGAAGAAGAAAAACTTTCATTTTATTTTCTTTAATTTTATTTTTACGTGCATTTGATTAATATGGATGCTAATAATTTGAGTAGTTGAAATTTCCAAGATTCATGTGTGTTATTTCGTAGATTCAATCCTTTGTTAAAAATATTTTGCTTATATAATGGCTGCCAATAAGAATATAATCTATCAATTGAAACTTTAAGAACTAGGGATCGTATGCTTATTTTGCTCTTATTATCCCTCAATTGACAATTTATATCTGTAGAGTGAGACTTTGAAAAATAGAAAATAAAAAAAATGAAAAATATTGGATGTACAGAGTTAAGTGTCCATCGAGAATAGGAAAATTCTACACACTTTGTGAAATGTTGAGGGCTTAACAGCCCAAAATCAAGATATAGGAAGATAAATATGTTAGGGGTTATATTCTCTGCATCCCACTTCAAGTGTCCTGTTTTTTTTGCCACAGTTATTTAAGAAAATATTAATTACTAGATTATAAGTGATGTGGTGTAGAATTGAAAAGGTCATGTGAGCTCCAAAAATTCTTATTTTTTGAAAATATTTTTTTTCATAAAAAAAATAAAATAAAACATTTAAAGTGAAAAATGAAACGATGAGAGCATATAATAGGAGAGTATTTACTACTTCTCCTCGTATTCTTTTTCTTAGATCAAACGTCTTTAATACTAAAGTAGAGTACTGTGCATGTTAGGTAGCAAAGGATGCCATTATAAATATTTTAATAAAAAATGCTTCGGAATTTGCCAGTTCACTATGGAAATACTTTAGTAAACTTTTAGAAAAAGGCTTGGACTGAAATGCATATAAGGTGGCATTGACGTATACAAGTCATGGTCTTTGTATATATGATTAATACATTATCTGCTTTTAACAATTAATAATGGTAAAGGAAACACATGATGCGCGTTTAGGTTAATTATTATTGCAATAAAGATCTTATCAGCAGTAGTGCTTACCAATAATTAATATTTATAGTTTTGGTCTTTAAATTCGTTTTGTCATAAAAAGTACTCTTGGTTAATTTTTTATTTATCGCTACAAAAAAACAATAAAGCTATTTGGACAAATTTTGTCCAGCCAAAAAGGATAAATTGGTAAATCCTAATAGCATGTATAATAAAATAAATAATTAAATATTTATAGATGTACCAAAATAGCCTTTATCTTTATTATTGTGGAGAGAGAAACCTACAATAAATAGGTTTGAATAGCTTTATTA
Source organism: Salvia miltiorrhiza (assembly GCF_028751815.1). Classification (NCBI taxonomy): domain Eukaryota; kingdom Viridiplantae; phylum Streptophyta; class Magnoliopsida; order Lamiales; family Lamiaceae; genus Salvia; species Salvia miltiorrhiza. The sequence goes on along the minus strand of NW_026651437.1, from coordinate 430,965 downwards.
TAAAGTTATGGCTGCAATGTGTTTTATTCGAAAAGTGTGTTTGCAGTGTGTAGTTTCCCATGCAACAACCTTTCACTCCATAATAATAGAGGTTTTCATGCAAATTATGCTGAAACAACTTTGAAACACTATGGAAATAAAATATGGAAAAGATATAAAGAAGTTTTATGTGGTTTTTGAAGGAAACGAAAATTGTGGAAGTTGTTTAATTTGTATAATTATTGAAAATTATGGAAGGCGTTATGAGCTCTGGTCTCTAAGATCAGGAAATAGCTTCACCTTTTTATATTTTCCTGCTAATATTATATGCTTTTAGTTATATGTTATTTGGCACCTGCTAATAATATCCATGTTATAAATGTGAATACAATGACATAATTTTAAGAGTGAGGATCTTTTGAAGAAAGCTTCTAGTAGACCTTTAGTCATGTATTTCTCTGTTGACATATTTAAGTTTATTAAATTTTCGGATATGTGTCACAGAGGACTTGATTATTTTTTGAAAAGATTCAAAATTTGTAGGTTTGAAATGAGTCTCCAATTATGGCCAAACTTGATGTAACTGCCAGAGATCACAAATTTCTTTGTGCCATTTTTTGATTTATTTTCCAGAAGTTCCGTATGGACTAATATTTTTCCAGTTTGGATTCTGAAGTTTAGTAGTATAACATAATGTAAAAATGAAGAAATGAAATTTGGGATACTTGTAACAAATAATATAAAAACTGAGGATAATTTTTTAGCCAAAAAGTGCCTTCATTAAGTAGACCATATTGTGGGAAAATTTGGCCTTAAATAGGCAATACAAAATGACTTTAAACAAAGTCATGAAATCACTAGCAAAAAAAGAAAAGATGGAAAAACTTAAATCATAACTATAAAACTCAACCGAGTTAGATAGAAATAGACTTAAACCATAATAATACTAAGCATCGGTGGAACTAGAAACATTGATTACTACCACGGGCTTTGAACTGCCTTCTTCATCCCCAACATTATCTCCAACAATAGGCTTCTCCATCTTCACAAACACATCATACAATTTCAGTAGCGGTCCCTTCTCCAACAACAAATTTGTAACATATTGCTCGCTACCACAAGCCGATAACAAACGACTCAATAGCTCTTCAACCTCAAGTTTGATATCATTATTATCATCCCTTGCTTTTTGGTACATCAAAGCCAAACTTTTTGGAGAACTAGTTGGTAATTTAGGAGTTGTATTCATGTTATTTGGTGAAGAGACTCGTTTTTTGGGGGTGATATTCTTTTTTTCTGGTGTAGGTGTTTTTCTAACTTTTTTTGTAGGAGTGTTTTTTTTGAGTGGGCAATTTCTTTTCTGACCAAACTCCATGGAAGATGAACTGTAAAAACTGGAGAATAAACGGAAGGGAGTGGATAAATTTTTTGATTCAGTGGACATATATATATTTATAGACATGCTGCGTTAATTAGTTATAGACATGATGTGTTAATTAGTCTAGGAAGAGGAGAAGATCAATTAGTGATATTAATATTTGTCGGCCGAAAAGTCTAGGAAGATGAGAAGATCAATTAGTGATATTAATATTTGCCGGCCGAAAAATGAAGGAGTGCATAGAAATACTAATCACGCGTATCATTAAGATAGCATGACTGTTGGAATTAATAATCTGTTTGTGGTGATTGGAATTTAGAATTAAGGATAAAATATTGAGAATCAAATAATCACTTCAAATAAGTTGGAATATTTTACTTCAAATAATAGTAATATTGATATCAATATAAATATTGAGACTGCATGCATAATATTGAGTCGTTGACTTTATATGGAAAAAATCACGAATAATGTGCAACAATAATATTATATCTACAATAATTGATTATTTTTATAGGTTGACATATTAATATACGATACTTTTCTTCCATAACACATATTTACAAATTGATGAGCTAATTATTTGATGTTCCTTTAATTTGTAAAATGAAATAGTTTGACAAAATTCAAACACCACAAAAATAATATTACGATAAATTTCATAATTAAAAGATCAATATCAATTCATACAATTTAACGACTGTAAATTTATAACAACTCAAACACCACTAGCTTGAGAATTTTGTCGACCTCGACCCCTGTTAGTCGAACCTCTACCTCTCGACTTTGTGCCACGAAATGTGCTCTTTTCAGCTGAACTTTTGAATCGAAGTTCTCTTGGCCTTCCTTTGCGACGTTTCATCTCTGGATCCAAAATAATAGTGTCTTCCTCTTCAATTTCTATTGTTTCAGAGGCACTAACACGAGTCCAACACTTAAGCTCACTTGTTATTTCCCTAATCTTTTGTTTGACAAAATTGATCTTATCAATGGAATCAATGGCCAAGTCGCTGCAAATATGAAATTCTTTTTCCATCTCTTGATACCTTCGATACTCCTCGGTCATTATTGGGTACCCACCTGCAAAAGCAACACTGAAATGTGGCCTGTACACGTCCTTCCGCCATCTTCGTAGTACATATCTTTCATTAACCACATCAATCTTTTTGTGGGCTAAAACCTTCATTATGTGGCAACATAAAATGCCCTTGCACTCAAATTTTCTACAATTGCATTGAACATATTCTCCAACGGGCCGATACTCAACTACAAAATTGTATTCTTTATCATACCAATCATTCAAAGTGCCTTGTTCACAAATTTCGTACCTCTCATGTGCACCACCCACAATGGCAAGTTGCTTGAGATTGCAATTCCATAATTTTTTAATTTCATCCTGAACTAACACCATAATGTTGTTGGTGTATACTCTTGCAAATTGGCCTTCCCACTTGAAAGGCGAAATACAAACAATAGGCCTGCACTTAGACAAATATTGAGCCCTAAGCTCTTTTCGAAACTTCTCATTTACTGCAATTTCATATTGCTCCACGAATGTCTTCAAAGTGCTCCTGTATGTAATATAATGATCAAAGAAAGCATGCATTGACTCACTTCTTTGAGTAGAAGACATACCAGCCCAAAAAATATGATTAGAATATACGGGCACCCAACTCTCTCTTTCATCAAACAATTTATTCAACCACGTACTATTCTGTAAACCGTGCTTGATCTTAAAGGCTTCCCACCTCGATTCAAATTCAGAAATGCTCACACTATCATATAACATTGCATTGAAATCAAATTTCGCTGCTGTAATATCAGAAACCCCTTTGAACTTTTCACTTGTCTTTTTCACTATATGCCATATACAAAAGCGGTGGATGCTTTCAGGCATGATTTCCCTCAAAGCAATTCTGATACTTTCATCTTGATCAGTCAAAATTGCAGTAGGCTTAACCCCTTTCATTGCCTCAAGCCAATTTCTGAAAAACCACTTGAATGAATCTGCTGTTTCGTCTGTCAAGAGACAACATCCGAGCAGGATTGAGTGATGGTGATGATTTACGCCAACAATACTTCCGAATGGCATGTTATATTGATTCACAAGGTATGTCGTATCAAAGCTCACGACGTCGTGAAAATCCTCATATGCAGCTCTACTACGAGGATGTATCCACAATACATTGCGGAGTCTAGAGTCATCGTCGACATCCATCAAATAAAAGAAATCCTTATCATTCTTTTGACACGACTTGAACAACTTCTGAATGGCAACGGCGTCTCCTGCGCCTAGTCGTAACCTTCTCCTCTCTTCAACATAATTCCTACAATCTTTCACCGTTGCTCCCAAATTAGATGGTCCCCCAGCAAATATTTCCATCATCCTTATACTCTTAGATAGTCGCATCCCGGCACGATCATGTGCTTCTAACTGTCTCTTCAGTTCGCTGGACAAGTGCCTGTGAGCTGGCATGAACTCGGACATTTCTGGCTCAAGTTCATGATTGTGCTCGTTGAATACTTTGCCAATCATCCAAACACCATCACCCTTGTTTATTGCATTTATACGAGCGGGACAGTCCATCCTCTTACTATATTTTTTACTCTCCGATTGTCGTCCCCTTTCACACGTGTATTGTAGATATTTATCTCCTCTTCTCGATCTAGTTGCAACGCCGAAACCCTTAGCCTTAGCATAAGCTTTGTAGGAATCCAATAGATCATGTTCGCTTTCAAATATCATTCCAGGCCTTGGACCAGTTTGCAGCATCTCATCAATTATGTTATCATCACCTTCAAAATAAGTATTAAATTAATCAAATAATATAGGTTGACATTTAATAAAATAATATAAGAAATAATAAACTGAACACATCGAGTTAACTATGAAATATATTTTGTTAATTTAAATGTGAAAAATAAGGCAAAACCCAATCCAATCGAGCTACTCCTAAATTAACCATAACTATTGTATCTACATGTGAAAATAATTATATTATGATCATCATTCCTACTTAAAATAGTACTGACAAATATATCACTATTGTTTATATTAAAAGCCCCAACCCAGTCGAGCTGTACTCCTGTATTAAAAATATAGCTAAACAAACTAAATATTTTTTAAATTTGTAATGATCAATCTTAATAATTATACTAATAGTATATAGACTAAACCACAATTCCAAATTTGTTGCTTCACAGACAAACTATGCGGCCACCACTACCAACATTTAACAAAAAAAAAAATAACAAACAACCATTTAAAATATTAGTTATATCTTGCATTTAAAATCAGTAGGGTCAAAAAAAAAAAAAATCAGTAACTATGGCTAGCTGCCATGATACAAAAATATTTCTTCAACAGAGATCTAAGTAGAGAGGGAAACAACTTAATCTGTGAGGGAAATGCTTTTCAATGAGACTATCGCTTGCTTATCTAAACTTTATATATATGAACGATACAAGTCCTTCTATTAAAAAAAAATCAGTAATTCTGCAACCTCACAACACTCATAAGCAGCTCTTCTTAAATTTTTTGTTTCACACAGATGGAAAATATCATGCATTTAAAATGAGTAATTAAGTAATCACCTTGAAAATGAGTAGCGTCTGATATTGCAACTGTGTTATCACCTTCAAATGAGTTGTGGTTATCATCCAGTAGCATTAGTTGTTGATCTTGCTCCGTTTCTTCTTCGACAAAATTAGTTGCTGCATATGGCACCTCATTTTCCATGTCAATGTCCATTGGTCCAAATAGCTCAAGCATTAAAGCATCGACACTTGCAGCTTCATCAGCCATGGAAGAATGTTGGTTTTTCCTTTCTTTCTTTTTGGCTTGAGAATGTCTTAGGATATAAAGAAGTGTACTCTATTTATTTTAGATAAGAAATCCACACAATCTGTATATAATCCTTGACGATATTAATGCATGTTCTTAATTTCTTGGGTTTTTGATGCAGTTTACGTTGGTGACGGCTGTTTTGATGCAGGTTGGTGAAGCTGTACAGAAGATAAATTTATTGATTCTTGAGATTTTAGTTTCTTGGAGTTGGAGCAATGAAACATGCTTTATTCTAAGTTTTTAATGTTTAGATGAATCACTGCAAGTTTGCAACGAGGAAATGAGTGGAGAAGCTTTTCAATTGAGTTAATAAATGCAGGGTATAATTGTCACTTTATATATATTATTTTTAATTACAAATTTAATTGAAAAATGGGTCAACCAAAACAAGCATTTTGTCTGGACAAATTTGTCCGATTAGCATCACTCACAAAAAAATTATATTAGCAACATGAGGTTTAATAGCTAATATTTGTGTCATAAAAATTAATCGCGTTTAAAAATATAATTATTAGTGATTAGCTACATCATCAAATGTCACTCATTTTTATGACACACATAATAGTTACTAAGCCTCATGTTATTAATAATTTTTTTTGTAGCATATATATATATATATGGAGAGGTTCAAGTAAGAACCACTAAATAAAATAAGAACCATTATATATATAATAGGTAGTAATCGATCATGAGGATCCGATTAAAGTGTTTACACAACCGCTTGATTTACTAATTCAAATACATATAGAATAAATTGCATTATAACTGAGTATTCGCAAAGGAAATAGGAACATGATACATATGTGAAGATATGTATCGCCAAGAGTTTTATTTAGTAAATACGACAAAGCTCCGCTTGACATCTCATCATCATTCATCTCTTCTCAACTTGCGCATTTATAAATATATGCAGGGTTGAGTATAAAGTACCCAATGAACACATGCCAAAACTATATACATGTTTATACAAACTGTAAATTGTCATGTCATTTTAACAGCACAACAAGGGATTTTTAGCTAAAAAGGCTCAAGCTTACTAAATTCATTTGTGAATTTAAAATTTGTCTAATCAGACTAAGTTCTTTTGTACTGTATCATATTTGAAGCTGTGTACGGAGAGGCGGCCACCTCTCATAGACACTTAACTGGCCAACCCGCTCAATGACTCACGGACACTAGGTGTACACTAATCCTGGCAGGATAGCTATCCACTCAAGATCCGAATTCGATTATAAAATTGGCAAAGCCAATGTAGATAGATATCATACACAAATATCAAAATATATATGACAAGACAATAACTTAAAAGGTTTTCAATTCAAATACTTTTGAAAATAAATAAATGTTTAAACATAGCATTTAATTTTATTTGACACGTAAGAAAGCCCACCTGATTGCAAAGCTTTGCTACTAAGGGCAGTGATTCTTGTGATAACATTCACTCCAATGTTTGACCTTTATTACGAAGATACAAGGTAAGACGTTCGGAAATCCTCAATTAATGAGAATACATGTTTTTACTGTGAAATCTCTATTAATCAAGAAATTATTATTCTTAAATAATAATCAAAGTAATTTTATTAATAATTATGAATATATGATTAAATAATAAAATAAAATTAAAAGCTTGATTAATGAGTTGGATTAATAGGTCGCATTAATCATTTCGACTTAGGATATCTAATCTCCTTCATCAATTTAATTAGAATTTATCTAATTAAATCCATAATTTCAAAGAATAAGCCTAATTAATTAATACAATCTAACTAGACAAATGATTAACTATAATAGGACTCAAACAAATAACTAATTAAAGAGACCCAACTAATTAATAAAGTTTAGTCCAAACTAATTCAACTAAATCAAGGTCCAACTTAAATGAAAGGTTATTGAGCCCAAATAAATAAAAGAAGTCCAAGTAACTAAATAGAGTAAAATCGGCCCAAGGGTTTGAGCCCAAAATAGTTTAATGATTTTAAAATCCTTGGCCCAAAGATGAAGGCCCAAATTTTACTCAACCTACTTCCCTCTCTCTTAATTCTCGGCCTTTCTCTCTCTGTCTCTGTCTCTTTTCTTTTTTTTTCTCACAGATCACACATACAACACTCACCTCTCTCTCTCTCTCTCTCTCTCTCTCTCTCTCTCTCTCTCTCTCTCTCTCTCTATATCTTTCTGTCTCCGGCGAAGGCTCGACGTCGCCGCGGCAGACTGCTTCTCTAAGTCGTCGGCGTCTCGCCCTTCTCTTCCCTCTCTCAGTCTCTGGCTAAAACGCACACAAACGAACACCCACACACACACGAAATCTATCGCCTCTCTCGAAATAACCACTGCCGTCGTCGTCGCCTGAAAGCGACGGGTCGACCGCCTGTTGGAGGAACGACGCCGCCGTTGGCGGCCTCAGCTGACAGTAGGAGCTTCACCAGCCGACTGAAGCCTCGTCGTCGACGCCTGGAGTTGCTGCCGCCTGAAGTTGGTGGTTAGGCCGCCCCTCTGAACGAGCGCCGTCGCCGCTAACTGCCGGCGTCAACTGTGGACAGCAGTAGCTCTGGCAGCTGCTGCCGACGGCCACTGCCCCGCCCAGAGCCGCTGCCCTCTCGGCTTTGAAACCGGCGAAGTCAACCCATCCCCCACTCGACTTAAGAACGATAGGCTTACAGCAATTCGTAGTTGAAAACTTAGTTCCTCAATGTAATAGGATTTCATTCTTTTTCATGAGTTTTAGTGCATGAAATTAGAGCACATATCAATATTAGTTCTTCTCTGCATATTTCTAATATTATTGAAGTTATGCTATATATGAGAGATAAAGCTATGAGTTTTAGAAAGTGAAACCTTGAAAAGAGTCTCTGATTTCTTGCTGTTGTTATGAAGTTTTTGATGAATGCATGGATATTTTGTGTTGGCTGCTGGAATGATTCAGTGGTATAGAGCTGAAATAGAATTGTAGATATTGTATCACAACAATTGCAGGAGGAACTAAGAGACAGAGGGACTTAAGTTAAATCTTACCTCCACACTGGAATTTTTCTCTTGGTATGGAGCTGAACAGTGGTGGAGCCAGGAATTAATTTGGGAGGGGGTTGAGCTTACACGGGGGTTCGGGGGCGGTAGCCCCGGAGATTTTTTTTTTGGACATTCCGTATATTTAAGGCATTATTTTATTAAAAGACGAGCATAGTAGTAATAATAACGAACAATATTTTCATAGATTATATAATTTAAATATATAACAAATTAGTTTCAATACATTACAATTTTTTTTGGGACATTCTGTATTTTTAAAGCATTTTTTATTAAAAGACGAGCATAATTGTAATTATAAAGAACATCATTTTCATATACTATATAGTTTCAATATATTACAAATTAATTTCAATACATTACAAACTTTTTTTTTGTCATTTCGTACATTTTAGGCATTTTTTATTAATAGACAAGCATAATAGCAATAACAATATTTTCATAAATTATATATTTTCAATAAATTACAAGCTAGAATCAATAATAATAAAAGACAAGCATAACAATAATAGCAAACAATTTTTTTTTTTGGCATTCCATCCATTTTAGGCATTTTCTATTAGACAAGCATAATAGTGATAATAATGTATAATATTTTTATAGATTATATAGTTTTAAATAACACAATTATCCTTAAATTAATTATAAATGGAAGAATATAACAAGCTAATCAACTTTTGTAAAACAAATTTCTTTTATAATATAAACATATATCTATATATATTAAAAAAAAAAAAAAAAAACTCAAAATTTGGAAGGGGGCTTCTGCCCCCTCTGGCTACGCCCCTGGAGCTGAAATAGAATTGTAGATATTGAATTGATAATTTGTGAATGTATAGATGGGTTTGACTACAGATTTTTGCAGCCTTTGAAAATTGTAAACTTGGGATGATCTTCTTTTGCTGAAATTGTGGCTTTATCAGCTATAATATGAATTTAAGAGGCATGACTTAGAAAGAGAAATGAGTTGGTCTCTGTCTATTTCATGAACGTGTGTGTAATTTGGTCAATAGTGTACAATGTTGTGTTGGAGAAAAATAATGAGGATGAGTGTGAAGTGAATGGTGTGTACACATTTATATTGGAGGAAAATAAGGATAATGAGTGTGGCTTGGTAGTAAGGTAAGGAACTGTAATAATATCTTGCTAATATTGTTTGTTGTAAAAACTCTACGAATTAAATCTTCTAATTTAATTCGTGGTATAAGCTAGAATTAAATCACGACTTATATAATAATACACTGAACACATATAGTGTGAAATAAGTAATAAAATTATTACTCATACAGGGCTCAAGTCATAACTTCAGTGACTTGATTTAAATAACACGATTTATGATATCGGTTATTAATCTGAAAATTACTACTAATAATTATTGATAGAATCACTCAATTGGTGAAGCGAAGTCTCAAACGCATAGCTAATTTATTGGTTCAACTTAGGACTGGATATTAAATCATAGGTTCAGTATCTCATATACAGGTTTAATATTATATGATAATCAAGTCGAAAGTAATAACTAAATATGCAAAAAGGACTGGGCATCACATAAATAAAAATTCTCATTTGAATCTCATATTCTCATTTCAAATGAGAACCTTAATTTATTTAAAATGATAATGAATACCTATTTTTGAATCCTGAAAGGAGCAATTTCTTTTTTTTCGAATAAAATAAATTCTATAAAGTTTATATATTTATATGTTTAGTGTAGAGTTCTTATAATAACTAATCTGTGCATATAATCATTTAGGATTTTCCAATTCAAACGAAAAAACCAAATTCAGAAACATTCGAGTAGCAATTTTTAGTGAATATGCAAGTGCACATAATCCAGCTTCTTGAATTTCCACGCACCAACGTTTGATATAAAATGATTCGTTAAACTTAAAATATCGAGTCCACAACTATAAGCATTTATAGTTTTATCTTTGTTTAGCAGTCTAGCACTATAAATCCCTTCAATTTATATGCAGACTAAAAGCGTCGGAATTATATTAATTAATGGACCACATATATACAACAGCACCTTATTGTAAATTGGAATCTATGGACCATTCACTACAAAAAAGCGCCGATTTACCGGCAGGATTTACCGGCGGCAGTCTCGGTGTAGTGGTGGTGATCACAGGCGGCAAAGATACCGCCGCTGCTTACCGGCGGCATATAGCCGCCGCTGATTACCGGCGGCAATGACCGCCGGTAAACGTTCGGGAGACCACCTGAGCTTCCCGAGAAACTCCACCGGCGGTTGGGCCGCCGCAAATCTCCGGCGGCTGAGCATCACCGCCGGGATTCACATCTCCGACGAGATGAATACCGGCGGTAGATTGCCGCCGGTAATGCCGCCGGTAATTGAATCGCCGGCGGCCGTCCCTTTTTTACCGGCGGGATATGCCGCCGGTAATCACTTATTTTTTTGTAGTGATTATTTGTATTACAATATATAAACTAATCATCGCCTGTTATGCATATGGCTGACCCTTTCTGCTCCAACTTTGGAATTGATTTTGTGAAGAGCAGCCACAACTTGGACCATGTTAATTCTTTCCTCAGGTGAAAAGACTAAACATTTCATAGCCAAATCAAAAACAGATGACACACATTGCTCATTTGATTCAAAATGTTGATCATCTCTCCATAGCAAACCATCAGCCACAATTTCACCTACTTCACTCTCTTGTAATGCTTCACTCACCCAATCTTTCATGCTCATTTCCCCATTAAACATATCATCTGTTGGCCTCTTTCTTGTAAACATCTCTAGCAGCAAAATTCCATAACTGTATACGTCTCCACTTGTGGATACTTTCCCTTCTGATCCATACTCTGAAAATCAAATATATAAATATATTGCAAGTACACGCCATCATCATCGTTAATATAAAAATTAAAAATTAAGAAATTAAGAAATTTAAAAATTTGAAAGGTATATATATATATGTACATCACCTGGTGCTGCATAACCGACGGTGGCTAGGGTTTTGGTAAGAACCATGGCTTCCTCTTGGTCAAAAAGCTTTGCAATACCAAAATCAGCAACACGAGCAACCATATCTTTATCAAGCAATACATTGCTTGGCTTTACATCACAATGAACAACGGGAAATGTATGGCCATGATGAAGATATTCCAAGGCTGACGCCACATCTATTGCTATCTGCAAACTCTGCAGCAGATCCAAGCAATAGTTCTCCGAATGCAGACAGTTCTCCAGAGTTCCATTTGGCATGTATTCAAGAATCAAAGCTCTGAATTCTGTGTTGACGCAGCAACCAATTATTCGGACTAAGTTTCTATGACGAAGGGCGCTCAGTATCTCACTCTCAGTGTCGAAGCTCTTGGTAGCTCCTTCCAAGTCCAGATTGAAGATCTTCACTGCAATATATATCCCATCGGAAAGCATTGCTTTAAATACTGAACCAAAGCTTCCTCTTCCAAGTAGGTTGGATTCGCTAAAAGAATCAGTCCCGCGCTGAAGTTCCAAATATGAAACTCTCCTCCAATCAATGTTCAGACCAATTCCCTGCGTATCTTCATGAGGTGGTACTTTTTTCTGACTGTGTCTCCTTATCAACAAAACTATGATCACCACCAACAGCACAACTGCAGCCAGAGGGGGCACAAGATATTTCACCAAACGGTCATCATTCCTCTTGGATATTTTTGGGCATGGCGGAACTTCAAATCTTGGTGCACCGCAAAGAGCAGAGTTGTTAGCAAAAGAATCAGCCGTGAAGTTAACAAAGCAACCCTCATTTGGAATCTCCCCTTCCAATTTGTTGTAAGAAACGTTAAAGAACTCAAGAAACTTGAGGCCTTCTAGTGACTTAGGTATTGATCCAGAAATACTGTTGTTATATAAGTAAAGTGCATTCAAACTAGTAATATTCCCCAAGGATTCGGGTATAGGTCCTTCAAATTTGTTATCAAACAACAACATAATGGTTAGTAATTGGCAACGACTGATTGAGGTTGGAATATCACCTGAAAACTGATTAGACGAGAGGTCTAAATAGTAAAGTGATTTCAAATTTCCGACCTGCGGTGAAAGTTGACCACTCAAATAGTTGGACTGCAACTCTAGATACACTAAGTCAGTAAGACTCCACAAGCTCAAAGGTATTGTCGAATTCAGCTTGTTCAAAGCAAGGGAGACTTTTCTTAAGGATTGAAGCTCACCCAAACATTCAAGAACGGGACCCGTGAAGGAATTTGCACTCAAGTTCAACTCCCCCAAATTACGCAGCTGACAAAGATCAGAAGAGATATGCCCCTCCAATTGATTGCTACCAAGATGCAATATTTGGAGCTGCGTCAAATTCCAAATAGTTGTTGGGATGAATCCTGTGAGCTGATTGTCCGATGACTGCAAATACAGCAAACTGCTCAAGTTTCCGATCCCAGAAGGAATACCGCCTCTAAAGTCGCAAAATGAGGCCGTGATAATTTGAAGCGATTTTGAGAAATTCCCAATTGAAGATGGGAGAATGCCTGCCATTAGAGGATTGTACGACATTTCTATGGACAATAAAGACGGGCAGTTTGTTAGAGATGACAGAAATTCTGCTCCTGTGAAATTATTTTCCCAGAGGCGAAGGTGTTCCAAGTAGCGCAAATTGCTCAAGACGGGCACAGAGCCGGTGAATGAGTTTCTGTTCAATTCCAAGAGAGTGAGCATAGAAGCATTGTTGATGGAGCTTGGAATTTTCCCGCTGAGTCTATTGTAGAATAAGGAGAGGTGCTGGAGCTTGGGAAGTGAAAGCCCCATATCTGGAGGAAGACTTCCAGAGAAGAGATTTTGTTGAAGAAATAATCTTCTCAATGTTGAGATATTGAATATAGAAGATGGAATAGAGCCGTTTAAGTGATCATTGAAGGGTGCTAGAAATTCCTCGAGGTTTGCCAGTTTACCTAGCTCTTCTGGCAATTCACCTGCCATTGGAACACATTTGAATTTTAGTTTGACAAATTAAATTATCTAACTGATTATTAATTTGCTAGCAATGGAAAACAATTCAGATTAATTTTGCAAACCATCATTCCCTATATATATATAGGGAATGGACAAATGTGATGAGAATGAAAAATGATTGCATAAGTTTATATAGTACTCCCTCCGCGCGTCCACTAATTAAAGCTCCATTTGAGGGTGGGCACGGAGACTAAGAAAACTGAAAAAGGTGTTGTGAGTGAAATATAAGGATAGTTGACTAAAGTGCTAAAGTAGTTGACTAAAGTGTTAAAGGTGTTGTGTGGTGGGTCCACTAGTGATAAAGTGTAATAAATATAGAATATAAAAATGATAAAGTTGTTGTAAGGTGAGTCCATTAGTGGCAAATGATAGTAAATATAGGAAAAGAAGAAAAGTAAAAGAGTACAAAAAACACAATAGGGCTTTAATTGGTGGACAAAAATTTAAGTGCAAATAGGGCTTTAATTCGTGGACGGAGGGAGTATCTGTTAGCATTATCAGTATAGATGTGATTCTATTGAGAATGCTATATATTTAGAGAATAGAGAATGACGAATATAAATTGATAAATTTTTCAAAAAACCAATAAAACTCATGAATAAATGTATCTATTTAATATGTTAAAAAAAAATGCCTTCTTCACGATTAGAATTCAAGCCGAAATGCTTGTTCATGTAGAACCTTGATTTATTCAGAAATATTTGAAGGTCACAGATTCATTCTTTATTCCCTCAATATATAGCATATTCTATAGAACATTTCTCTCTCTATATATATAAATGATTGGAATAATATTAGTCTTTATCTCTGACTTATTGATCGAGAGAGGAGTATCTTGCCGACTAAGCTGTATTTTATCATCATTAAAATAATATTCATAACACAATAAATAAATGACTAAAACGCTTAGGAGCACAAGAAACGCAGACTAAGGAAACTCAGAAGGAAAATCCTTAATGAAGAAAAAGAGTGCTTGTCTAAGAACAAAAAAGACGAAACATGGCGAAAGAGGCCGCCTCAGAAGCTCCGATCTAATCATCCCAGCTCTCGCCGACCAAAACCAACGAACAAGAACAAAAAACCAATAAGACAGTAGCAAGCCGAGAAGCATCGGCAGGGAAAGCCACTTAAACGCCGACAGAGTAAGACGGGAAGTCCACACCCATCACTTGTTATTTATACGCCTTAATTTATAAACTAGCTAGTAATATTAAAACATTAAATAATAGTCAAGCTTGTTATTTATACCCCTTAATTTACAACCAAAAATAAATTAAATTGATCTTTAAATAGGACAATTCACATCGAACAATAATAGGTTTGGTCGTAAATTGCAATATTTGAAGGGGCAATTCACAACTATGTTATCCTCTGTTGTGAATGGTGTATTTTCCTTAATTCACAATCAACAATAGATTTGCTCGGAAATTATCTTATTTAAAGGTCTATTCGCACCCAAATCTTGATTGTGAATGGTACTCCCTCCGTCCGTCAAAAGTGGACCACTTTAGCTGGACACAGAATTTAATAAAATTGGTGATAGTTTTGATGTAGTGGAGAAAGGGTCCCACCACTTTATGAGATGTGTGGTTGATATTGAATTTGAGGTGATTTTTTGTAAATAAAGAGTGTTTGTAAGAATAAAAGATTCAAGTGGATGGTAAGATCATTTCTATAAATGGAAAGTGGTGCATTGCTCGACGACGGGTTGGCGAACAATAGGATGTGGCGGCTGCAAGACTTCGACGACGAACAAGAGCGACTGTGTGAGCGATGAGGACGTACCATATATATGACTATGGGGAATAACTGCACGCTAGGGACTTCGCAATGTTGCGACGAGGATGCACACGAGTGGAGGGAGATGGAAGGAAAGAGAAGTAACCACTAGGAAGATGGAGCAGATGGATGGTTGATTTCCTGGATTTGCACAATCGAGTGAGAAAGGGGGTTTTGGCGGATGAGCAGTGGGAGTGTGACAACATTGTTTTCGTACTTACTTTTTGTAAGAATTGGTTGTCATTTTTTTTTTTCATGTTTTACTTGTGAAAAGCATTTTTGTGCCCTATTGTTGTGTATTTTGATGAGATGACACTTGGTGGTAACTTTGGTGAGTTTTCAAAAAAAATTGAGGAAAACTTAGGGAGGGAGAATTCAATGTGATCAAAGCACAACTCGATATATAGGAATCCGTGGACAAAAATGGTGTACTAATCATAGCTCGAATGAAGAAAAACGGGCCCAAGCAAGTCGAGCATAGCTAGGTTTCTAAACAAGTTGAGCCGAGCCGAATATTAGCAGTTTCGAGCTCGGCTCGTTTAAATGTTCGGATGTTTGAGCTCGATTCAAGCTCTTATCTTATTGGTCAAGCTCAGCTCGTCATCTACTTACTGAGCTCGAGCTCGGTTTGAGCTCGACTCATGTGATACTCGATAATATTGACTTCAAACTTGAGCTCCACCTCGACTCGTTAGATATTTGTATGCATAATGTTCGAGCTCGAACTCGTTAAAAATTTATATTGTAGAAACCAACAATTTTAAGTGGCCACAATAAAATCCAAACATTATTAGCTCTAATGTTTTGGTACCAAATGCGATAATAAATGATAAGTTAAAGCTCAGCCACACGAAAAATGCAAATAATGTGTTCAAAATAAAATTCGTTGAAAAACATATACTCCATTTGTTTTTTATTAAGTGTCCCCAACCTTCAAGATACACATACCAATAAAATAAGATATTTACATTTTTAACCTTAATAAATATTACTATAATAAATGCATATATACAACTAATTATTATATTCATACGAGTATTAAATAAGGATAAAATAAGAAGAATGTCATAATTATAGTCTCAAATTTTGAAATGGGACACTAATTAAAGAATAGGAAAATAGTAAAATAGGTCACTTATAAAAAACCGAGGGAGTACCTTCTAGTTGATTAGAACTTAGTCCTAAAACCTGGAGGGATGTGAGATTTCCAACATCCTTTGGCATTGGACCTGCATTAGATCACTTTAGGTTTACACATACTGAACTATATATTCGAGTAAAGAAAAAAATATTTTTCCATTATAAATTAAAACGTTCTGCAAAGTTTGTGATTAATTTCTAAATTAAAACTACGTTTTAAAAAGACTAGCATTCGGGTCATAAACTATATATATTATCTGTAGATGTAAAAAATTTGGTTCTATAGGATCATTTCATAATTCTAGGTAGTAATATAAAAGCCCAGATTATAAAACAATAATAGAAATATATACAGAGGTTAAGGTAGATGCTAGAGAAGATCCATACCTGTTAAACGGTTAAGCGACAGAGACAAAACAGTAAGCATGTTCAATTTCCCAATTTCACTTGGTATACTGCCACTGAAATTATTGCCGATTAACCATAGCTGTTCCAGCTCTCTACAGTTGCCAATATTTGGTGGAATTCTCCCAAATAGCAGATTACTTCCGAGGACTAATCTTTTGAGTTTTGGATTTGCATTACTGCATATATCATTAGGGAGCTCACCATATAGGCTATTATTTCTAAAATTTATTTCTACCATAGAAGAAATGTTGAAGATGCCATAAGGTATAGAGCCCGTAAGCAGATTACCCTCCAAGTTCAAAGTTTTCAGCAAAGAAAAATTGGCAATCTCTTTTGGAAGATCTCCATCGAGAAAATTGTTTCCGAAATCCAACGTTTGTAGGGTTGAAACATTGAAGAAAGAAAGAGGGATTTTTCCGGAGAAGGTGTTATTATTGAGATGGATATGTTGAAGTTGGGATAGGGATCCGAGCCACGACGGAATTTCTCCGGTGAAGTTGTTGAAGCCCGCGTTTATCAACTTTAAACGACGTAGTTTAGTGAGGTGAGAGGGTATGGAGCCGGAGAAATTGTTGGAGCTAATGTCCAATGATCGGAGAAACGTTAGGTTTCCGAGATGTGGAGAGAGGTTTCCCCGGAGCGCGAAGCCGGAGACATTTAGGGCGGTGACCCTTTGGTGTGTGCGGCCGCAGGAGACGCCGGCCCACTCACAGATGGAGGTGTTGGTGGACCAGTTGCTGATCAACATGGAATTGGGGTCTGAAATAATGCTGCTTTTGAAGGAAACAAGGGATTGTTTATCAGTGGAGTAATTCAAAATTATTTTGGTTGAGCTAAGTGTAGGGCAGTTTAGAATGAAAAGTGCAACGGAAAAGGAAAACAAACGAGTCTCCATTCAAATAGTATGTTTGTGTGAATTAATTATTCTCTATGTTTAATGAATTCTCGGTTGATTGTGTACTATATTTTATAGGGTTGAGTTCATAAAATTATTGCACTTAACGTATAAAGTATATGTATTTTCGTATTATTAAATTGCACTGTAATTATGTTCCATTTGGGATTCGAACCTAATACCATTAAGATCCAAATTAATACTTTATAGGTGAAGTGCAATTATTTTATAAGTTAAATCCAAATAATTTGTAATTTATTCTCTCTTTTTCATATTTTACATATAGACACATGTATTATACTGATGATGGAAAGGTCAATATATACTTAAAGGTCTTGCCGTGACGACCACGGCGTCGTTTCCCGTCATCGTTGGAAAATTTTCTGCTCATGTCCATTCAATGTGGGCCTGTAAGTTGGCTTCAACTCAAGTCCGCGCTATGATATTTAAGTGTCATTAATGCTGAAAAGTGGAGTACTCATTTAGCCCATGTGTCATGTGTGATTGGATGTTTTTAAAAGTTGAAAATGGATTTAATTAATTAATTGAATTTATTATTTTTTACTGTATTTGACTTGTGTAATGAGTTAATATTTGAGGGTAATCCAATCACCCAATTTATTACCTCTCAAAATAGAGGAAAAAGAAAAAAAATAAAATAACTTATTAGTGATCCATTTCCATTGTTAAACTAAATATTAAATAAAAGTAATAGTTATTATTATCATTTTACTTTTTTATTTGATTCTATTCCTCTACTTAAATCAAAC
This sequence comes from Salvia miltiorrhiza, assembly GCF_028751815.1. Classification (NCBI taxonomy): domain Eukaryota; kingdom Viridiplantae; phylum Streptophyta; class Magnoliopsida; order Lamiales; family Lamiaceae; genus Salvia; species Salvia miltiorrhiza. The sequence goes on along the minus strand of NW_026651437.1, from coordinate 412,773 downwards.
GAGCGCAGAAAAAACGTGAATTGCACGCAATTCAATTAAGAATAATTCTATTTTTAACCTTGTTTTACTCTCTATAATCCCATTTAAATAATAATAACAATAAATATTTATATATTTACTATTTTTACTCTATAGTTTATATAATCCTCAAATTAAATACCATATATATGTAACTCATAGTCTCTAAAATAATAATTTTATTCTTCGGTATTTCTTTTTTTAGAACCGAGTTATGCAATCTTCTCAATTCAATGAGTTGAACATCTCGATTGCAACATAAAATAATAAATTGATAGTTAGATACAAAATGAGACATAAAATTTGGGATAAAGAATCTCAAGAGATCATCAACTTAAGATCTAGGTCAATGAAGTGAATTGGAGAATTTTTAAGTCATCATCGTCAAGCAAAAAATATAATCTACACTTTTAAATAGATGCCCAAATTGTAGATGCGATCAGGTTAAGTTGATAAACCTTTATCCCAAAAAATTATTCTAATATACTCCCTTCGTTCCTCAAATAATTTCATATTTTTCTTTATGGGTCGTTTCCCAAATAATTTTCTATCCATTTAGGAACACTGCTGACCACTAATAATAATCTATTTATTCTTATTTTTTCACATTTTCACCACTTCCAATATTAATTATACTCCCTCCGTCCCACTTATCTTGGTAGATTTATTTTGGACACATGAATTAAGAATAAAGGGTTAAGAGTGTAAAATGGATAGGATCCATTTATTTTATTTGTATAGAGACCACATACTATTTTTGGAAAGTGTCATTATAAATGGGACAAAATAAAAAAAAAAGTGTGTCAAGATAAGTGGGACGAAGATAGTATTACTTTTTCACCACTTTCAATACTAATTATAACATTTTTTTACCACTTTTAATACACTTAACAATTTTATCTTAAAACTCACGCTTCTTCTCCTAAGAAGTTATTTGGAGGAGGGAGTGAATACGAAAAGATATACTATCAATTATTATAAAACATGTATATATGTATTACTGAAAGTGAAAATCAATCATGGCCATTCACTTAGTTAGGAACATATGAGATTTTGACTTATCGATCTATATATCGTGAAGAAGGTTATGTAATGTGACTTTGGCCGAGCTGATCGTAAAAATAGGATCGTAGCTTTTAGTTTTTTAAAAAAGAGGACTATATGTTACAAAATTTGCAAATAAGGACTATATGTTACAAAATTTGCAAATAAGGACTATAACTTTCATTTTTTATATTTACACTCATATTTAACACATCAAAATAAGGACTATAACTTACATCACAGCCCGAAATAGGAGTGTAAATGTAAAAAATGAAAGTTATAGTCCTTATTTTCAAATTCCGTAACATATAGTCCTTATTTTTAAATTTCGTAACATATAGTCTCTTTTCTGAAAATGCTGAAAGTTACGTACGGTCCTATTTTTACAATTAGCTCGACTTTGGCCAATATTTTGTGGAGGAGGTTAGCTGGCATCTGACTTGTGAGCAAGGCCAGTCCCTTCCATAAAGGCAATAGTGCAAAGGCATAGGACACTCAAATTTGAAGGATTATAAATTTAAAAAATAAGCTCATCAGTCATTATAAGAGTTAAAGGGTCTTTTAGAACAATAACTTAGATTGATTTGAAAATTAGGACAATGACTTTTAGACTTGCAAAAATAGGACACTAATTATTAAGTATTGCATCCGCAGGACATTTTTGGGCCGATTATCGAATTTTAGGCCTTTTCCTCGCGGACCAAACACATGACAACCCGCATGGAGGGGTTGATTATGTGACAAGCACGTCATTTTTACAGTTCCAGATAGGATGTCATGTGCTTGGTCCACGCGGGAAAGTTCAAAAATTCGATAATTTGTCAAGAAATGTCCTACGGGTGCAACGCTTATATTAATTAGTATCATATTTTTACAAGTCCGAAAGTTATTGTCCTAATTTCTAAATCAACCTAAGTTATTGTCCTAAAAAATCCACAGACTCGTCATTATAATATCTTATTGTAAATGCTACAAATATACTTATCATCATAACTAAATTTTATAGTAGCTAGGTGAAGTTTTAATTGAGTTTGTTAAAATTTCAATTCATAAAGTTTTTCTTTATCACTACAAAAAAGATTCACGATTGAAGGCCGAATTAACGACGGATACGGATTCGTAGCTAAAATACGACAATGGCGGCTATCCGATTAACGATGGAATAAATTCCGTCGTTAATTAATATTTCGATTTAGAATTAACTTTGTTTTTATTATTTTCGTCGTTAATCCGTCATTGATTAATATTTTAACTTAAAATTAATTTTATTTATATTGTTTTCATCATCAATCCATCGTTAATTAATATTTTAAATTAGAATTAATTCATTTTTATTATTTTCATCGTTTATCCATCGTTAATTAATATTTTAATTTAGAATTAATTTTATTTTAATTATTTATGTCGTTATTTAATACTCCCTCCGTATTATAATAAGTGTCATAGTTTGTTTCGACACGGAAATTTAGGCAGTATGATTAAAGAGTAAAAAAAAAAGTGGTGGAGCTCACTTTTATTTTGTGAGAGGAATAGAATTAAAGTGAAGATGATTAAACTGTAAAAATATAAAAGGTGGTGGAGCGCACTTTCTTATTTTAGAACTATGACACTTGTTATGGAACATCTCAAAAAGGAAATTAGGACATTTATTATGGACAGAGGGAGTATTTTTTATAATTTTTTCATTTTAAAATTATTTTTATATTTATTCTTAATTTAAAAACTATAATTTTTTTTATTATTTCTGTTGTTAATTACTATATTTATATTTTTTATTTTGAAAATAATTTTTATTTTCTATTTAATTTGAAAATAAATTTATTTTTATTTTTGTATTTTCGTTAATTCGTCGTTAAATAATAATTTAATTTAAAGTTAATTTTATTTTGTATGTTTATGTTTTGTTTTTCTTATTTTAAAGTCAATGGTAATTTTTTAATAATTAAAAAAAATTCTTATTTGTTCCTATTTTTTTTTCTTATTTTTGTAGTTTCTTTTTTTATATATATTTTAATTTAAAAATATTTTTTTTCGTTTTTGTAATTTTTATAATATTAATTTTTTTTATTATTTTAAAAATCGATCATTATTAAAAATTAACAAGTCTTAGTTATACATCTCGACATATTTTAAGGGTATGCATAAATGAAATTGTATATTTAAAGTGAATTTAAATGAATTGATATGTGCAATTATAACTATAATTTGCCTCTTTCGGACAGATGACTATTCGAAATAAAACTTCACAGTTGATCGGTCTTGACCTAGAGCGCTAGTAACATGGGTGGTCTACTGAGAAGTATACCAAAGTGTATACGATTGAGCATTAAATACGTTAAAAAATTGATAAAAAAAATTCAATTGAAATTAATAAAAAAAAAAAAACTAAAAAAATGTTAAATTTAACGTAACGACAAAAATTTCCGTCATTAAATTTAACAATGAAAATTATTGTCGTTAATTAAGTTTGCCACGAAAAGATTAATGACGGAACAAATCCGTCGTTAACTATAATTAAGACGAAAAATAGCTTTTTAGTGACAAATTTTCGTCGTTAATTAATTGTAATTTTTTTTCTATTTAATATGTGGACCTATAATTCTTCTTCTTTTTTTTTTCTCGGTTTATTAGTCGCTGTTCTGGCTGGGCGTTAAAAGTGGAAGATGGAAGCGTCACAAATTTAAGATGTAGGCCAATGAATTAGACAAATTTTAAGTCATCATCCCGGCCCCTTTCAAGGAGAATTTTCTTCTCCATAATTAAATTGTATGCATACATTAAAAAGTGATTTTATTATTTTTTCTCCAGCCGCCTAGGGTTTTTCTAGGGTTCTGTGAGAATAGTCATAGCGTCTCCAAGGGCGGTTTTCTTTCCCTCTCGTGGGGATAGGGTGGTTCACCATGGATCACGACGAAGTTCAGTCATTGATAGCAAAGTTGCAATTGACGGAAGAAGAGGAGAAAGGTACGGTGCCGCTTTCAGCGCAACTGACGGAAGAGTTACGGCAGAAATCTCAGTTTTGCCTTGTTGGAAAGATTTTTGCGGCTAAGCAGATCAATCGAGACCTACTCTTGACACAACTTCCTCAAATTTTACAACCAAAACTGCGCATTGATGTCGAAGTTGTGGGGGCCAATATCTTTGTTATTTATTTCGCTTCTTTAACGGACAAAACACATGCACTTTATGGAGGACCATGGCACTTTTTCCAAGACCTCATGCTACTTACGGAATTGGAAGGCTTCAAAAACCCTAATGAAGTCAAGTTCGAGAGTTTCACTGGATGGATTCAATGCCACAACCTCCCAGTAGCGTGTATGCATCCGACTGTTATAAGGAGGATTGGGGAGGAGATCGGAACAGTGGAAGAGGTTGATATGGGGGCAGACGGCTTGTGTATGGGTAAGTTTGCTAGGGTTAGGGTTTCCTGGCCAATCGAGAAACCCTTACGCCGGTGCGTTAGGCTGCTACCTGATGGAGAGAGGGAGGGGGCTACGATACTTCTACTATATGAACGCCTCCCAAATTTCTGTTTTAGCTGCGATCGGATAGGGCACTTAACACGTTTTTGTGAAGCAGGCGATGGGGATAAGACTAATCTCAAATATGGAGTCTGGTTGAATGCTACCAAGCCGCAAGAAGTGAGACGCCGCGCGACTATGGCAGCAGCAAACCCCCCAGAGAATAAGAGAAATAATGATAATAATACAGGGAATGGAATGATGTTAATGGCTCGAGCTAATCCTTTGGGGCCACGACCACCTCCGCGAGACAACGCACCGAAGGAGAGGAGACAGGAGATAGTAGAGGAGGTTCAGGAGGTGGAGGAAGAAGTACAAAAGGAGAAGGCTGCGAGTATGAGTCTGGTAGGGATGGATGTTGAGGAGACTGTTCCTGAGGAGATTGGGGAGCAGGAGGGCCTGAGTGGGAAAGATGGGGGGGAAGAAGAAATGGTTGAGGAGGATGATGGAAGTGTGGGAGTGGTGATGACGGTGGAGCGGAGGCCTGAGGGAGACCAGGGGGGAGGTGACGGTGGTACTGTGGACAAACAAGGGGTAACTCAGAACCCAGACGAGCTTACACCCATGCAGAGGGGTCTGGGAAGCGCTAGAGGGAGAGGGTGGAAACGTAAAGCCAGAGATAAGGTAGCTGGTGCAGGAGGGGATGTAACTGTTGGTGCTAACACCAGGAAAGTGAGGACGGGAGGGATAAGGGGACGGAGTGAGGAAGATGAGGAGTCAAGTCGTGCTAAGAAAACTCTACGGTTGATGGATGTGGAGAAAAGTCTGACATTTGCAACGGCGGAGGCTGCGACGCAGCCCCGCCGATCCCAATGAATTGCTTAGTCTGGAATGCGCGAGGGATGGGAAACCCTCACGCATTCCATGAACTTCGGTGTCTTATCACTAAAACTTCCCCGAGTCTTGTTTTTCTGTGCGAGACACGACTCGTTAGCAATAAATGCACAAATTGGAAAGCGATTCTTGAGTTTGAAGGTATGTTTGTAGTGGATGCTAAAGGCAAGAGTGGCGGGCTGGTACTCATGTGGAGGAAGCCGGTGGATGTGCAGATTTTGTCTTATTCGGTTGGCCATATTGACTGTCTGGTTAGTGGGGTGGGTCCAGGCTTTCGCTTTACAGGTTTCTACGGGAATCCTGTAATTGAAAAGTGACATTTTTCATGGACCTTACTTAAAAGGCTGAGTGATACTGTGAATATGGATAGTGTCCCATGGTTAGTCGGAGGGGATTTTAATGAGATTGTTTCGAAATCAGAAAAGTTGGGAGGTCGTGGACGACCGTCAAAACAAATGCAGGAGTTCCGTAATGCCCTTATTTATAGTCGAGACTGGACGAGCTTGAACGACCAAATAAGGAATTTACATGGTGCAATAAGCGGAAGGGGGATTTTATTTTTGAGCGCCTGGATCGTTTTGTGGCGAACTCGGACTGGAAAGTGGCGTATCCGCGGAATGATATGAAAGTACTTAACTTCTTTAGCTCAGATCATCGACCGGTTCTTTGCAGTTTTAGCAGTGAGGAGATGCCGATTGCATGCAAGGGAAAAAAGAGGTTCCATTGTGAGGACAAATGGTTTATGGAACGAGACTTTGTCCCTGATTTTCTTTGCGAGTGGTCGTCCCTTCAATTCGAGACTAATCTCCCTTCAAAACTGCACAGGTGCCAGCTGTTTCTTTCAAAGTGGTCTGGTAGGAAATTCAATAACTTGGCTAAGAAAGTTAAGAAGCTACGTGAGAAAAGGAATGATCTACTTAAAAAAGTGGACTCGAAAACTATGGGGGAGGAGATTATGGAGCTCACCAAACAGATTGAAGTGGCGGTGGAGGAGGAAGCATGTCATTGGAAACAACGTGCGCGAGTGAACTGGATGGCTAATGGTGATAGAAACACTGCGGCGTTCCATATCCAGGCATCTAAGCGAAGGAAAAAGGATACGATCAAAAAACTCAAAGATGCGCAAGGGGAATGGCAAGAGGAAGAGAGTGATAAAGCTAGAGTGATTCGTAGATTTTTTGATAATCTATTCACTTCGAGTAAACCCTCTAGAGCTGCTATTGAAAGAGTGGTGAATACTATCAATGAGAGGCTGTCGGTGGAGGATATAGAGTTACTGAGCAGACCGTTTGACGCAAATGAAGTGAAAAGAGCTGTTTTTGATATGCATCCCTCAAAAGCTCCGGGACCGGATGGTTTTAATGCCCGCTTCTTTCAGCGGTTTTGGCCGGCTATGGGTACCTTTATTACCAAAGAAGTGTTGTATGTGCTCAATGAAGAAGGAGATTTTGATGATTGGAATAAGACGATCATTAGTCTTATTCCCAAGAAGGACAAGCCTGAGGTGGTGGCAGATTTTTGGCCAATTAGCATGTGTAATACAGCCTATAAGATCATTTCTAAAGTGATTGTGAATAGGCTGCGTGGGGTTCTGGGAAGATTGGTGGATCAAAATCAAAGTGCTTTTATCAAAGGGAGGTAGATTACTGATAATATTCTCATTAGTTTTGAATGCCAACATTGGATTCGGAATAAGCGGAAAGGACGTGAAGGGATGGTGGCGCTCAAGTTAGACATGAGTAAAGCTTATGATCGTGTGGAATGGGATCAACTTGGGTTCCCAAATAAGATGAAAAGGTTGATTATGAAGTGCGTACGCTCAGTCTCTTTTAGCTTCCTACTTAACAGAAGTGTCTATGGGGATTTGAGGCCGTCCCGGGGGCTGAGGCAGGGAGACCCTTTATCCCCTTTTCTGTTTGTTCTTTGTGCGCAGGGAATATCCTCTCTTATTCATAATGCAGCGAGGACACGACTTATTCATGGCGTCCCTATCCTTCCACGAGAGTTGGACATCACTCATCTCTTTTTTGCGAATGATTCCCTGGTGTTCTTTAAAGCCAAGCAAGAGGAGGCGGCTGCCATCAAAGAAGTCCTACACACTTATGAGATGGCGTCTGGGCAAAGAATAAATTTTGAAAAATCATCAGCGACGTTCAGCCCGAATACACAACGGAGAAATCAGGAGGCGGTACTTGGTGTGCTTGGAATTAGGGCAGGTGATGGGATCCAAAAATATCTGGGGCTTCCGGCATTCTCACTCCGCCAGAAACGTCTTCAATTCGGGTACTTGATTGAGAAGGTGCAGAAAAAACTCCTTAGTTGGGGACAGCGAGATTTGTCTGGAGGTGGGAAGGAAGTCGTGATCAAAGCAGTGATTCAATCTATACCTACGTATGCGATGCAGTGTTTCAAACTGCCGGACTCTATTTGTGAGGAGATTAATAAGCTCTGTGCTGGATTTTGGTGGGGAGATAAGGAGGAGAAGAGGAAAATTCATTGGAAACAATGGCACAAGCTTTGTCGACCTAAAGAGTGGGGAGGTATGGGATTCCGAGACCTTCAACAATTTAATAAAGCTCTCCTTGCTAAGCAAGTTTGGAGAATCATCAAAAACCCTGAATCTCTTGTCGCACGAGTTTTCAAGGGTCGCTACTTTCGTACGACGGACATCATGCAGGCCCCGGTGAGGGCGGGGGCGTCGTATATATGGAGGTCTCTTGCTTGGAGTCGAGACCTAGTGGACCGTGGAAAGTACTGGAAAGTGGGTGATGGAGGAAGTATTAAGGTCCTTGAGGATTCTTGGGTGAAACATATGGATGGAGGGCGGCTGGTTTCAAAGGATGGCGCAACTTGTCCAATGGATCTCAAGGTAGCAGATCTCATTGCTGCTAATGGCTGCTGGAATAGAGCTATTCTGGACCATTTTTTGTGGCCCCATGATAGGGAGCGGGTTCTCTTAACGCCGATCGCTGAACATGGCAGCGTTGATGAGGTCGCTTGGAGGTATGATACTAAAGGTCAGTTTAATGTTAAATCAGCTTACCTGCTGGCAATAGATTTTTATGAACAACACCCATCGACGAGCTCAAGAGAGATGAAATGGTGGAGCAAGCTTGTATGGAATACCTCGATTCCCCCAAAGGCACGTGTGATGTTATGGAGAGCCTTCATGAATGTTATTCCGACTGCACAAAATCTGAGGGAACACCATGTTCCTGTTGACGGAATATGTGAGTTTTGTGGGAGCAGATGGGATTCTACGGAACATAGTTTGATTTTTTGCATGGGAGTTCGAAAGACGTGGAAAGATAGTAGATATTGGCAAATTATGTGTAAGGCGGAGGGGCTGGACTTAATGCAGATTGCTTGGGCAATACATGAGGAATTCACACGTGAAGAGTATGAAGTTTGGGCGATTATGGTTTGGCAAGTGTGGGTGCTCAAGTGCCGATACAAACACGAGAAGACGAGGGTGATGAACGAGGTGTCGGAGAGTGAATGTCTGATTTTATGGGAGAGCTTCCAACGAGCAAAGTCAGCCTATGCGTTGAATACTGTTATGGGACTGGAATATGGCGATAAAACTTGGATGAAGCCGAAGCGTGGTGAGTACAGAGTGGATGTGGATATTTTGTATGATGAGAGTACTCAAGCTTTTGGAGTTGGTGTTATTGCGAGAGATGAGAATGGCAAGATTGTTGCTGCGTTGGCTAAGAAAACTCGCCCTACTTCTAATACGATGGTTGCTGAGGTTATGGCGGTAGTGGAGGGAATTGTCTTTAGTGTTGAAGGTGATCTACAGCCGATTCGCATTTACACCGACTCTATGTTAGCGGCGAGGGTGATGGCTGATCCTGCTGAGGAGGCGGCTTTTCTTCCTCAAGACATTCGTGATATTTTGGATGCGGCGCGTAGTAGTATTCTTATTGGGGTTTTCCATATGTATCGTTCAGCAAATAATGCCGCTCATAGTTTAGCGCAGTTTGCGCGCCATTGTGAGCACCCGATGAGGTGGACTCAAGATTTTCCTACGTGGCTTAGAAACGTTGTACGGAAGGATATTGAGTAATAAAATTGGGTGGCTTCCGTCTCAAAAAAAAAAATTGTATGCATACATTAAAAGTAAATGCATGGATGAACACTAGTGACTTAATTAACGTGGTTTGCGGGCAATTGGGAACGTGTGATTTGTCATTTGCACAACGAAAATGGATTTATAGGAATATAGATTTCTCCATAGCATTATTTATTTATTTGACATATATGGTTAATGTGCATATTATTGTTTTTTTATTATTATTACTAGCTTTGTAATTTATTTGTCCAGTCCAGTATGATTTGCAGGATATTGCATAAAATTAAAATATATTATAGTATTGTAATTATGCTTAATTTTTATTTCAAAAAATTATACATGCACTAACTCTGAATTTATCAATCTTAATAATGCAATTTTTAAAAGTGAATCAAATGACAAAATATGATTATTAAATGAATGAAAAAGATCCTAGTTAATAGTTATAAAGTTAAACTAAAACATGTAAAATTGAAAATGAAGAAAAATAGTTAAAAGAAAAAAAAAATGAAAAAGTGGAACAAAAAGTTGGAGGCCATGCAACTCACCATGCAAGTAAAGTTATTGTGGTATTGGCCAATCTTTAATTTGTGGACATGCAAGTATAGTTTCGGACCCCAAACACACTCATCCACAAATTTATTCTTGGATTTTCATTGGAAATGTATAGAATAGTTCCAATCAGATTTTTCATTCATGATGAGATCTTATATTGATTTATAGTTATTGATTTAATATATTTTATAATTTGACATTTATTGGAAAAAATTATAGAGGAGGTCTCCTATACAATCGGTTGTATAATACATTTAGGGCGGTGACCCTTTGGTGTGTGGGGCCGCAGGAGACGCCGGCCCACTCACAGATGGAGGTGTTGGTGGACCAGCTGTTGATCAACATGGAATTGGGGTCTGAAATAATGCTGCTTTTGAAGGAAACAAGGGATTGTTTATTAGTGGAGTAATTCAAAATTATTTTGGTTGAGCTAAGTGTAAGGCAGTTTAGAATGAAAAGTGCAACGGAAAAGGAAAACAAACGAGTCTCCATTCAAATGGTATGTTTGTGTGAATTAATTATTCTCTATGTTTAATGAATTCTCGGTTGATTGTGTACTATATTTTATAGGGTTGAGTTCATAAATTAAATTATTGCACTTAACGAATAAAGTATATGTATTTTCGTATTATTAAATTGCACTGTAATTATGCTCCATTTGGAATTCGAACCTAATACCATTAAGATGCAAATTAATACTTTATAGGTGAAGTGCAATTATTTTATAAGTTAAATCCAAATAATTTGTAATTTATTCTCTCTTTTTCATATTTTACATACAGACACATGTATTATACTGATGATGGAAAGGTCAATATATACTTAAAGGTCTTGCCGTGACGACCACGGCGTCGTTTCCCGTCATCGTTGGAAATTTTAATGCATACATGCAAGTGGAAATTTTTCTGCTCATGTCCATTCAATGTGGGCCTGTAAGTTGGCTTCAACTAAAGTCCGCGCTATGATATTTAAGTGTCATTAATGCTGAAAAGTGGAGTACTCATTTAGCCCATGTTTGATTGGGTGTTTTTGAAGGTTGAAAATGGATTCAATTAATTGAATTTATTACTTACTCCCTCCGTCCACGAAATGAGTACCCATTTAAGGGTGGCACGAGTTATAAGAAATCGATTAAGTGTGTGTGAGTGGAATAAGGGGCGAGTGGGTTGTGTGGGTTACACTTATCAAAAAAGGAAATGAGTACTTATTTGGTGGACGAACTAAAAAGGAAATATAGGTACTCATTTCGTGGACGGAGGGAGTATTATTTTATTTGCGTAATGAGTTAATCATTATCCTTACTTGAGGATAATCCAATAACCCAATTTATTACCTCTCAAAATAGAGAGAAAACAAAAGAAAGAAAATATCTTATTTGTGATTCATTTTCATTGTTAAAATCAAACACTGAATAAAAGTAATAGTTATTATTATCATTTGACTCTTTTATTTGATTTCATTCCTCTACTTAAACCAAACGAGCACTTAGTATCTAAGCAGAAAAAACGGGAATTGCACGCAATTCAGCTAAGATTAATTCTATTTTCAACCTAATTATTTTACTCCCTATAATCCCATCTAAATAATAATAATAAATATATATGTATTACTATTTTTACTCTATAGTTTATATAATCCTCAAATTAAATACCATATGTAGCTCATAGTCTCCAAAATAATACTCTTTAGTATGCAATCTTCTAAATTCAATGAGTTAAAAATTCTCCAATTCACTTCATTGACCTAGATCTTAAGTTGATGATCACTTGAGATTCTTTATCCCAATTTCTATGTCTCATTTTGTATCTAACTATCAATATTTATGATTTTATGTTGCAATCGAGATGTTCAACTCATTGAATTTAGAAGATTGCATATCTCGGTTCTAAAAAACGAAATACCAAAGAATAAAAATTACTCCTATTCATCAAAGTTATTGACTTCTTCATCAAACTTATTGATATATTCAATAGTTTGCAATTCCGTAAAATATTTAATTTCATAATAGAACCTTTCTTTCTATATATAATTCGTATAAGAATACAGATATATTCTTAGACCCAAAAACACACCACAATTATTTTTCTTGTATGTATTTCAAATTGGAATTCTAGTTAATTTGTAGTGTACAGGGAATATACCACACACTTCGCAAAGAAAAAAGGAATATATTTAATACTCTTTCCGTCCCATAAAAACGGAATGAGATTCAGTGTACCACATTTTATGTCCCACTTTCAATTTTATTTAATTTCTTATATATTTTTTCTTCAATTTCAACTTTATATGCTTTAGTTTAATTTTATGATTATTAACTAGGGAATCGTCCTGCTGACATTATGGCCAATATGGAACGTGTTGAGGGATGGTGGCCGTTTCCGATTGAGGAAATTAGAAGCGCTGCGGCGTTAGACATGGCGACTCACAGCCATATTTTCTTGGTCAAATGATCGAACAGTTGGTGTGCGGGTCCTTTATGACTGTGTTTGGGTTCGGCCTCTTGAAGATGGACTGCCATGTTTTCGAGTTTTATCAAGGTAGATGCTTGCATGTGAAGTGTGGGCTGGAGCTTGATCATAGGAGTGACTGGTTTTGGAGGGTCGCATGTTTGGTCTTCAGCCAGGCTAGTTGAGTTTTTTTCTCGAACAGTTGGTGGACCTGTTATGTGTTAGTGTTTTGCTGCGTGTGTGGTTTTAGATGGATTGCTGGGGGCGTTGATGCTTGGTCGGAGGTGAGTTGGTGGTTGTTTGGAGTGTCTTCCGGGCTCTTTTACAGTCGTCAGGTTCACTTGCGGCTGGGGTCCGAGAGGTCGGGCTCTTTTGGTGTCCTCGCGCTCATTCGGGATGGAATGGGAGTGCGTGGGGTCTTGGTCCAGGGAGGTGCTGTTTTGGTCATTGATGAGCTCTCCTTTTTGGTGTTTTATCACCTGGATCTTGACTTGGTTTTTCTTGTCACTTTGGTTTTTGTTTTCACTTTGTTTCGTTCCTCTTATGTTTTTCGCTTTGGTTATGTTCTTGGTCTTGGTTGAGCTATTTAGGTGTCCGAGGTTGCTTGGGGCGATGGTTAGGCCGGAGCTCTCGAAGCTTCTTCACGCCTCTATAGCTTTGTTTCAAGGGCTGCTGTTGTTTCTCCTTCTTTAGACGAGTACTTTTTTTTCCCTTTAAGGCTTTTTCCTATGGGTTTTTCTTAAATGGCATTTTAACGAGGCTCGACCCTTAGTCCATTAATCTCTGTGCTGTCAAGGGTTCTCTTAGGCTTTCTTTTTTTTCCTTTTTAATATACATCGTATTTTAATATGATTATTAACCATCAATCTAGGTTATATAATTATTTTTTATCATTTAATTTCACTTTATTAGTTAGTAATATGTTGATAAATTCAAAGTCATAGTATATACTTTTAAAAAAAATGACTTTTTGAAATAAAAATTAAATATAATTCATAGTATTATAATAAATTTTATTTTTATAAAAAATATTTTAAATAATAAATATAAGTATGGGACAAAGTGGTACACATAGGATTGAGGGACACTGGATCTCATCCCCATAAAAACATACATAGTATGAGACAACACGAATTTTAAAAAATTCTGTAAAATATAGTGTGAGTGGAGAAAGGGTCCCACATAGATTGTGATGTTTAACGAAAGAATTATTATTATAAATGGACTATGCATGTTTTTATGAGACGGACATGGTGTTTTAAGAATTAATTAATCTTTATTACAATTAATAATTTTAATTAAAATTAATTAATTTAAATTTATTAAAATGACACATATGCATCTTGTGAGGATGACATATGCATGATACATTTTTCTTATTTTCTGAAGCCTACGTATCCATTTAGATCCTTCCAAATTTATTAATGGTCCCTAGTCTCATTACGCCAAATGAGAAAAGACCTTCTTGAGTTACAAAGTGACCACTATATATCGCGACTGCATGAATCATGTTTATGCGTGGCTGTCCGAAATTAGTGTAGGGAGTGAATGAGTGAAAACTGTGAGATAAATGATTTTGCCCGATTTTGACCAAATTGATGATAATGATCCATTTTTGATGATTTCAAATTGTTGTTTGATAGTTGAGAATTATTTGGTCTGTTGGTAATACGCTTCTCCTCCAACCAATAGGTCGGGGGTTCGAGTTACCCTAGGGGCTAGAGTGTGAGTGAGTTTTTTCCTTTCTTTGATTGTAACAAATTTTTAAATAAAAAAAAAAATTGATAGTTGAGAATTGCCTTGTGAGTTGCTTGGTTCTACTTTGGCAAGGAAACTTTGTGAACAAAGGCTATTTCGTTTTACTTGGTTGTTTTGTGTGTCGTGTTTGTCGTGTCCGTCTTCTTTTATTTTTTCTTCTTTTTGTTGAGTCTTTCGTGTCGAGCTTTGAGGGGATTAAGATGTGTGAACAAAAATGATTGAGAATTAAGTTTAATCATCATTTCATACTTAAAGGCAAGCATGATTCAAATGTGAGGATGTTTGATGTGTGTATTTTAGTTGTTCACATTTTTAGATTATTTATGCTTTAATAAAATTTAATATACACATTTAAATGCTTTATTGGTGCAGGATTCGAAGAAATCATTATAGTTAGAAGAAAATAGAAAAGAAGCAATTTTGGTGGAATTTATTGGAAGAGTTCGAAAAGTACAAAGAAAAGAAAAACTATTGGAATTAACTAAGGAAAATATGATGCAAGGATTATTGTATTAAGTTTGTCATTAGTGGGCTAAAATTAAATTATTTTTTTATTTGACCCATTAACGAGAGATTTAGGTGCTTGAGCATTATGTTAGAGAACTTTGACCTTGGCTTGGAGATCAACCAACTTTGGGCTTTGGCAGAAGAGACATAGGCGGTTAGGTAATTAGATTAGGAGGTGGAGATTTTGACCTTGACTTGGACGAGCATCAACAACGGCGGCAGTAGAAGTTTTCTTGATTTTGTTTATTTCTTTTCTTAGTTTAGATTTATTTTGAGTTTTCAAGATTTGTTCTAACGTAATACTTATATATTTCAGTTTATTAGAATAGTAATTATGTTTTCTTTATTTGAATTTATTGTTTTTAATTCCAATAGCATGAGTAGCTATTTTTCTTAGTTCGGTGAGAATAATGAAGCATAGTCTAAAATATGTGAGACCTAATTGTGTGTTTAATTGATTTAATTGGATTTCAATTTATTTCCTGAGCAAAGTGCTTTAATATGATTTTTTTTTAGATTGATCACCTGAGGTTAATTCAGATTAGTGTCACTTAGTTCCCCCAATCTGTAATTGTTGGAATCGGGCTAATTAGTGAACAGATCGTATCAGTAGTACGAAATAAATTGGTAGACGAATTATTACTTGCGTTTCTTGAAAATTTGTCTAAATTGAGTTTCTTCATCTTAATGCTATTGAAACATTAAATTTAGATTTGGCGTCTACAGCTAGGTTGTGTTTTAATAAGATATAAAGTAAGTGGAATTGGGGTACGTCCGCTGCATTAATGGTATCCTATAACTAGTTGGTCCATGAGAATTAATTTATCTTTGCGTCTATGATCAGAGTAGTGACTAGTGCGGATTTATTCGAAACTGAGTCCGTTTTATTCTTGATTTATCTTGTTTGCTATTTTAGTTTATTTATTGTTTTCTTAGTTAGTAATTAATCTCTCCAATTTAAGGCGTATTTAATCTTTAGGAAATTGAGTGCATTTACCCGTTCTCTATGGTTCGACCTTATTGCTATACTAATTTAATTCTTGGTAGGATTGCAGGAATCATTTGATGGTATACGACGATCACCAAATTGGCACCGTTGCGGGAGAACGGTGTTAATTGTTTTTCTTTTTCCTATTGATTTTTTTAATAAAAAAATATATAATTCGTTTTGCCATATCATTTAAAATAATAAAATATAAATTACACAGTGACATCTGACATGTTAGGTCATGATTTTAAGGACCGAAAAATGGACGTGGGATATTTTTTATACAAATCTAATAATTTGATATTTTAAAAAATATTTCTTATAATTTGAAACATTTTTGATAAATATGATATTTACTTTATTCTTAATTTGATTCATCCTTTGTCATATTTTATCCCCGCATTAGATATGTCAAATGCATACGAGCTCCATCGAAACACATCATGAGATGTCGAAAATAATATTTGGGATATAAATATACTCTCTTTTAAAGGCTGTGTCATATGGGCTTCGAACTCAAGACCTTTTGTCCCTCTATTTTTCGTGAGTACAATAAATAAGATATATATACTGATGAACAAGGGCCACAAAGGCAGTATATATACTGATGAATAACGAAATTTAAAATATTTTGCTCTCTTCAAAATTCGAACCCTGAAAAAAATATTTTAAATTTTGTTATTCATCAGTATATACTGCATTGTTCATCAGTATATATGTCTTATTCATTACCCATTTTTTAAATTTTATTTTTCATCATTATATACATTTTGTTCGTTAGATATACGTCTTTTTCATTAGTATTATATGTCTTATTTATTGTCCTCAGTGTTTCACGAAAAATAGGGGGTGGGGTCTCACTGCAGCGCGCCCCTATATATATATATATATATATATATATATATATATTAATAAATTAACAGTATTAAATAAAAAAAATTAAAGGTCGCGCCACAGGGGACTCAAACCCAAGACCTTTGACCTTAGGCATTAATCCTTTACCACTTGGTTAACATACGCACATTGTGCTATTTTTTTGATAACTTATAATAGTATTAAATAAAGAAATTTAAAAGGCACATCATAGAGGACTCGAACCCAAATCTTTAGCCTTAGGCATTAACTCTACACGTGCTATTTTTAATCATTGGTGAGTTGGTCGTTATGAGCAAGCTTGACTAGCTATTGTTTTTGAACCCAGAACACACTTAGTCCTTGCTGCGACGACTGAGAAAATGTCGTTTTAAATTTCTTAGCCATAGTTGGAAAAATTAGATGCATATATTCATGCATTTAATATGTGGACCTATAATTCTAGTATTTTTTTTTCTCGGTTGATTAATCGATGCTCTAGCTAGGCGTTAAAAGTGGAAGATGGAAGCTTCACAAACTTAAGATGTAGGCCAATGAATTACACAAATTTTAAGCAATCATCACGGCCCCTTTCAAGGAGAATTTTCTTCTGCATAATTAAATTTTACGTACACAATAAAAGTAAATTCATGGAAACACTAGCTAGTGACTTAATTAACGTGGTTTACGGGCAATTGGGAACGTGTGATTTGTCATTTGCAGGATTTTAATTTGCACAAAAAAAAAATGGATTTACAGGAACTTAGATTTCTCCATAGCACTATTTATTTATTTGACATATATGGTTAATTTGCATATTATTGTTTTTTTTATTACTATCTCTGCAATTTATCTGTCCAGTCCAGTATAATTTGCAGGATATTAATTGCATAAAACTAAAATTAATATATTATAGTATTATAATGATGCTTAATTTTTATTTCAAAAAATTATGCATGCCCTAACTCTAAATTTATCAATCTTTTGAGTTATTAATTAGTAAAAGTGAAATAAATGACAAAATATAATTATTAAATGAATGAAAAAGATCCTAGTTAATAGTTATATACATGTAAAATTGGAAATGAAGAAAAATAGTTAAAAGAAAGAAAAAAAAAAAAGTGGTTGGAGGCCAACTCACCATGCAAGTATAGTTATTGT
The DNA here is from genome assembly GCF_028751815.1 of Salvia miltiorrhiza. Taxonomy (NCBI): domain Eukaryota; kingdom Viridiplantae; phylum Streptophyta; class Magnoliopsida; order Lamiales; family Lamiaceae; genus Salvia; species Salvia miltiorrhiza. Next base: position 395,013 of record NW_026651437.1, on the reverse strand, counting down.
GGTATTGGCCAATCTTTAATTTGTGCACATGCAAGTATAGTTTCGGACCCCAAACACACTCATCCACAAATTTGGTTTTGGATTTTCATTGGAAATGTATAGAATATCGGTTCCAATGACATACGGTGAGATGTTACATTGATTTATAGTTGTTGATTTAATGTATTTTATGATCATATTTATTTGAAGGGGAAAAAAATTATATGGATTCGAATCTTGGAGGAAGCAGAAATTTTACTATTTTTTGAATATCACCTTTATTCATTACTATATGTTGGCATATTCATTAGTCTCACATCTCACGAAAAATAAAAATCTCACTAGAGCCTAACCCTCTCTCTCTCTCTCTCTCTCTCTCTCTCTCTATATATATATATATATATATATATATATATATATATATATATAGGAAGAGGTTCTAATAAAAACCTCTGTTAAAATGAGAACTAGGAACCTAATCTTGACCTTTTAAATATTAGATCTAATGGTTAGGATTTAGTCAACAAAAGAAACTGTGCATCTATTATATTTTACTGTGCACTTAAAAAATATGCAATTTATGCAATTGAAACCAACAATGCAAAATACTCAAGCAAATCGAAATTGTGCATCTATGCAATTGAATTTGAAACTGTGCATCTATGCAATCGGAATTGTGCATCTGTAGTTTAATCTCAGCCCTCTATTTTATTTAAATCAATGGCTTTAAATTGGTTCCTAGTTTTCATCTTAAGAGGGGTTTTTATATTAACCCTACCCTATATTAACTCCGCCCACTGGACTTTCTGTGGGTGATGGTGCTGGCTCTTCGGCAGAACAAAGGGTTCCCGATTTCGATTTAAACTACCCTCCCCACGAAGAAGAACCAGGGTTAGAAATTGATAAATCCTTGCATCAACTTGAATTGGCCGAAATTAAAAAAAGGAAGGATGAATTGGCCGAAAAGATTGGCCTCTTCGGCAGAACAAAGGGTTCCCGATTTCGATTTAAACTACCCTCCCCACGAAGAAGAACCAGGGTTAGAAATTGATAAATCCTTGCATCAACTTGAATTGGCCGAAATTAAAAAAAGGAAGGATGAATTGGCCGAAAAGATTGGCCCCATTCTGGAAACAGAAAAAGAAAAACTTTTCAATAAATATATATATAGGGTAGGGTTAATATAAAAACCCCTCTTAAGATGAAAACTAGGAACCAATTTAAAGCCATTGATTTAAATAAAATAGAGGGCTGAGATTAAACTACAGATGCACAATTCCGATTGCATAGATGCACAGTTTCAAATTCAATTGCATAGATGCCCAATTTCGATTTGCTTGAGTATTTTGCATTGTTGGTTTCAATTGCATAAATTGCATATTTTTTAAGTGCACAGTAAAATATAATAGATGCACAGTTTCTTTTGTTGACTAAATCCTAACCATTAGATCTAATATTTAAAAGGTCAAGATTAGGTTCCTAGTTCTCATTTTAACAGAGGTTTTTATTAGAACCTCTTCCTATATACTCCCTCCGTCCACAATTTAAAGCCCTACTTCCCCTTAAATTTTTGTCCACAATTTAAAGCCCTATTCTGCTTTTTGTACCTTTTTACCCTCCCTCCTTATTTAAAATTACTACCATTTGCCACTAATGGACCCACCTTACAACACCTTTATTATTTTTATATTCTATATTTATTACACTTTATCACTAGTGGACCCACCACACAACACATTTAACACTTTAGTCAACTACTTTATCACTTTAGTCAACTACCCTTTAATTTCATCCACATCACCATTTTCAGCTTTCTTAATCTCCGTGCCCACATCAAAGTGGGGCTTTAAATTGTGGACGGAGGGAGTATATATATATATATTCCTATGTATATATATGATTAAATATTTTGCGAAATTTAGAATCGTTGTACAGATCAATAATTTTGATGAACAAGTATTTTGGTTTGGGTTCGAATCCTGAAATGACGAGATTTTTAAAATACATCTGTTCATCAAAATTATTAATTTATTCAATATTTCATAATTTTATAAAATATTTTATTTCATAATGGAACCTTTCTCTCTCTATATATAATTCTTATAAGAATACAACTATATTCTTAGACCCAAAAACACGCCACAATTATTTTCTTGTATGTATTTTAATTGGAATTATATAGTTAATTTGTAGTGTACCACACTCGCAAAGAAAAAAGGAATATTAATGTATTTAATATATGAGTTATAAAAGAAGGGAACTGACATATGCAAAAAGTCTTGTGAGGAGTTGCCTTAATTATGGTGTTTTAAGAATTAATTAATCTTAATTAAAATTAATTAATTTAAATTTAAATTTATTAATCTATTAACCTCATGGTGAGTTCAATTTCATGTACAGTAGATCATCAAATAATTAATTTGGTGGAGTCAAGATTAGTTTTTGTGTTTTAACATTAAGGTCTTCGGCAGTTGACTTATTTAATTAAGACTTCTCTCATTCACAACAAAAACTTTCTACTTGTTTAATTAATACTTCTCCCCACTTATAAATATTTTATTTACTTTTACTTTTTATATTTTCATTTCTTTTAATACTAATTAGTTAAAATACACTTTTACCATTTCTAATACATTCAATAATTTTTTTTCTCCAATCAAAACATACAATCTTATTTTAAAAATCCATATCACTTTTTCCTAAGAATTCTTCCACGAACGAGGGAATAATTGACTGAGGGTATTTGACTAAGCTTATTTTAAAGAGCTTATAAGATGTAATTTTTAAAAGTTTATAAGTTGTCAAAGTGTTTGGATAGTTGAGCTTATAAGCTAGAGAGAGAATTTTTTTGCTAGAGAAAGCAAATCGAAGAAAAATGAACTTGAATGATATATGATGAAAATAATAAACTATAGTTGAAAAATATTTGTAAAAGGATTATTGCATATGAGATTATAAAAAAATAAGTTGGGGAACTTATTTTTTGGGAGCTTATAAGCTCTTAAAACTTATTTTTGGAGCTTATAAACTGTTTAGAAACTTATTTTATCAAACACTTTGAAGGAGCTTATAAACTCCGCCAAACACCCACTGAATATGGTGACGATGTCATGGCTGCAAGGCTATGAGAGTTCAAACAAGACCAATAACTTAGTTGAAATAATCCGTACATGATAACAGATCATCTATATTACCTATACCAAGATAAAGTAAAAGGATCATTGTTTATAATTTAAAATATAATTAATTTGCATGTTATATGCCTATTTAATTAAATAGAATAATGTAGGGGTATATTATAATTATGAGAAATAAAATAATTCATATATACTCTCTCCATCCCAACGAAAGCGATGCGCTTCTTTTTGGCACGGAATTTAAGGAGAATAAGATTGTAAAAGTGTACGGAGCCATATTATTTGTAGTGTAAAATTATTATCAACAAAGAAAATGCATCACTTTTGTTGGGACGAATCAAAAAGGAATACACAGTGTTTTCGTTGCGACGGAGGGAATATTAATCTATTGCTATTATCTATTAAATCTGATTTCATATATATGCACACATATTCCACATGTGCACTTAGGTAGGACACATCATCTTCTGAGCATCCAAAAGTCATTTGGAACACAAACATGATATATTTTTGAAATGTTTGGTACTCCCTCCATCCCACGAATCTTGATACGTTTTTCTTTTTGGGCCGTCTCACGAATCTTGACACGTTTTCTTTTTGGGCAATAATTATTACCTTATCTCTCCCACTTTATCACCTTTATCATATTTTCTCTCCTATTTTATCACTTTTATTATCTTCTCTCTCCTACTTTATCAATTTTATACTTTATTAATTACACACTTAAAACACTAATCTACAACTTCTTAATTCTCGTGCCGAACCCAAACGTGTCAAGACTCGCGGGACGGAGGGAGTATTTTTTATAACTATCCTTGTATTATGGTATATTTGTGATCCAGGTCAAACATTGAGACAAAATTTGATATTCTTGAAGAGTAAATTTTATATTAAACTCTAAATTATATTTATTTTATCAAAAATATTTTGAATTATAAGAAATATTTTTTAAAATCTCAAATATTAGGATTGTAGTATTAAAAATATCATGCGTTCATTTTTTGGTTCTCATAATCATGACGTGGTTGGCCATAAATCACCGCGCGTGTAATTTATATTTTATTTTTTTAAATGACATGACGCAATACGAAGTCATTTTATGTCATATCATTTTTAAAAAATTAAGTTCACACATGATAAAATGACCTTCAATGCGATTTGAATCAATTCATGTGGCACAAAACGACATTATTTTTTAAATGATATGACACAAAATGACATTGTTTTGCGTCATGTCATTTAAAACAATAAAATATAAATTACACAGTGACATCCGAAAAGTTAGGTCATGACTCATGATTTCAAGGACCGAAAAATTGACATGGGATATTTTTGATACAAACCTAATAATTTGGGATTTTAAAAAATATTTCTTACAGTTTGGGATATTTATGATAAAGAATATATAATTCGTTTGTGCCATATCATTTAAAATAATAAAATACAAATTACACAGTGGCATCCGGTAAGTTAGGTCATGATTTTGAGGACCGAAATATGGACATGGGATATTTTTTATACAAATCTAATAATTTGGAATTTTTTAAAAAATATTTCTTATAGTTCGGGATATTTTTGATAAAGAATATATAATTCGTTTTGCCATATCATTCAAAATAATAAAATATAAATTACATAGTGGCATCTGATATGTTAGGTCATGATTTTAAGGATCGAAAAATGGACGTGGGACATTTTTTATACAAATCTAATAATTTGAAACTTTAAAAAATATTTCTTATAATTCAAAATATTTTTAATAAAATATACTATATAATTTGGGGTTGAATATGATATTTACCCTATTCTTAATTTGATTCATCATTTGCATCATATTTTATCCCCGCATCATATATGTCTAGCATGCACACTCCGTTGAAACACATCATGAGATGCCAAAAATAATATTTGGGATATAAATATACTCAGGATTCCTTTCCGGATTGTACCGCGAAGCTTGATCATTTTTTTTTTTTAATATGGCAAAAGTTTTTTTCTTTATTCATCTTTTCACTTTTTCACCTATCACATTTAACACATAAAATACTAATTTTTAAAAACTCGTGTAAAGAAACAGTGATCAAGTTTCGGAGTAATATTTTTAAAAGATTGGGCACCTTTTGTAGTTATCGGAATATTTTCTTGATCGAGTCGTATGCTCTGGGATAAAATTTGAAATTTAAAGGCTACCTTAAGTCCTAACTTAAAATTTTCAAATGATCAGATTTAGTCATGGATGTACATATATTTTAGTTAGGCAAGAAAAAGCCAATTAGGTGTTTTACAATTTTAGCCCATATACTATTGCAGTCTTGGAACGTCTATATAAAGACTAAAGAGAAGAAATTGCTGCTAAGCTACACAATCATTATTAGCTCATTACTTCTCCTGCAATGGCTACCACACCAAATCATTTCTTTTTATATGCAATGCTCATACTTATATTCATATTCGCATCTCCGGATTTCACAGGTTAATTTTCTTTTCAATAATTCCCATTTAATTTCATATTCCATTAACACAAATTCGCCTGTGCACCTGGGTGCATGGTGCACCCGGATGTATAATATCATTTCGATAATATGATAGTGTCATTTAATGTTAGCGTCATTTCAATATAGTATTAGTGTCATTTCGTGACAGTGTTATTTATATAACATGATAGTATCATTTGTAAAATAAAATAGTGTTAGTGTCATTTCAAGATGGTGTTAGTGTTAGTGTCATTTTGCACCCGGGTGCACAGGAGACCACCACTTCCATTAATACTAATTGTATATGTGTTAATTTCTATCATGTCAAAAAATATTACTTAATTTATATATCTCCGATTAGCACTTTAATTAAATCTCTTATGTATGTGTCATTACTAATTTACTATAGTTTAGACATTATAGATGGGTGAAAGTCTTTTCGGAAAATTTCAACCAAAACACCAGCCGAATTGCCACATCTTTAGTAAAATGTCCGTGACATACCCGATCAATATTTACTTACCCAATAAAAAACATCCAGAACAAGTAATTACAAAATTCACAATTTTATTAAGATAAAAAAAAATACCTTGTACATTCTTTATGAGTGAGTGTGTGATAAGCTGAAAATTGTTGCAGCTGCACAAATCGGAGTGTGTTACGGAACAAACGGCCAAGGATTGCCTCCTCCACCAGATGTGGTGGCTCTATTCAAGCAATACAACATTAAAAGAATGCGAATTTACGATCCTGACCCCGCCATCCTCCAAGCTCTCCGCGGCTCCGACATCGAGCTCACCCTCGGAATCCTAAACATGAATCTCCAAGAGATCGCCGCCAGCATAGACACCGCCAATTCCTGGGTCCAAAACAATGTACGCAACTACGGCGACGTCCGCTTCAGAAACATCATCGTCGGAAACGAAGTCAACCCCAACAATCCAGGTACCTCTCAGTACGCAGATTTACTCCTCCCTGCCATGCGCAACATCCGCGATGCCCTCAACGCCGCCGGCCTAGACCAGGTCAAGGTAACCACGGCCATCGAGACCGAGGTCTTGGATCCTACTCCTAGCAAAAACTTTCCACCGAGTCAGGGGGAATTCCGGCCTGAGTTGAAGCCGTTTCTTGACCCCATCGTGGCGTTTCTAGTCGACACCGGCGCTCCTTTGTTCGCCAACATATACCCTTACTTCGCCTACGTCAATAACAAGCAGATAGACTTCAATTATGCTTTTCTGCAGCCGAATAGCGGGATCATGGCCGATGGAGTGTACTACGATAATCTCTACTACGCGCTCGTGGACACCATGAACGCGGCGCTGGAGAAGAGCACCGCCACAATGTTCTCTACGGAGCAGAACGGGCCCAAGAAACCCCCGCCGCAGGTTGGCGGGGGAGAGACCGGCGTTCCAACGGAGGGACAACCAGGGCGTGCCAGTATCGAGGGAGAGGGTGATGCGACTGCCAGTATCGAGAATGCGAGGATCTATAACAATAATTTGGTTCGGGTTGTCAAGAATGGAACGCCCAGGAGGCCTAACAGCCCCATCGAAACCTACATATTTGCTATGTTTGATGAGAATCAGAAGCCCGGCGACGACATTGAGAGGCATTTCGGCCTCTTCTCTTCTGACGGCCAGCCTAAATACACAGTCGATTTTAACTAGATGCCTACTTTCGCAATCCTTAATTAAAAATATACAAGCCCGTTTGCTACTTCTGTACTTGCCTCTTTGTTTGTTTCAACTGTGTAACACACGTGCGTGCGCTCGTGTCGTAATAATAAATGAGTTGTTGATTGAATTTCGATGGTTTATTTCAAATATATTTTTAGCTGCATTTATTTTACATGATTAATAAATGAATACTTGAATATTTTTACCTTAAAAAATAGGATTATTACAATCCTATCCATTTACTGGAATTAATAACAATCAAATAAACTAACTTAAATCACAAAAATAATTAAGGATATCTTGGGTCAACAAAGTAAAAATTAAGTGATATTAGTCTTACTATTTTATCTATCAAGGCTAATCCTTCAAAGTAAACGCCCCCTTATGATAGGTATACTTTGAAGGATTAGTCTTGATAGATAAAAATAATTAAGGCTAATCATTTGTTATTTTGATGGATTAGAATATTCTAAGCCTTTGATTATTTTTATCATTTAAATTAGTTTTACTTGATTTTTATCCCTTTGAAAATGTATAATTGGAGAAATCCTACTGTTCAGGATAAAAATACTCAATCATACATTTTATCAATCATACAAAGTAAATCCTCCCTTAAGTGATACTCCCTTTGTCCCTTAAACATATTTCTAAAGGGAGACAACATTAATTTTAATTTTTTAAAAGAGGAATCCAAATAATATAAATTAGGAGCAATCCTCCAAAAGCAAGATCCCTAAGTCATCTAAGGAAGTTCGTTGTTGTTGAAGTAACACAATCCTTGTTGGGAACAGAAAGTGGAAAACAAGAGAAAGATAAAGAAAGCAATATGATAAAGATGGACTCAAAGGTGGATACTTTATTGACTGATATGTAGAGGTATTTATAGGCCTCTGAATAACAGAAACATAGCAACGGGAAGATACTCTTCAACAGAAAATCAGAAATCATAGTCACTAGCAAGATACGATACTCTACTAACTTGAAATGCTAAGAAATAGGAATAACAAAATAACAAACTATGACCAAGTCTAAATGCTGATGTGTCAATGATGAATCAGCAACTTCATTCAACACTCCCCCTTGATTCATAATTGCAAACTCCAAGCTGACTTCTAAACTTGATATGCTTCTCGGATGGCAGCGACTTCGTGAAAATATCTGCCATTTGATCTTGTGTCCCGCAAAACTTCAAGGAAATGATACCATAAGCAACTAAGTCTCTTATAAAATGAAACTTAATGTCGATGTGCTTCGTTCTTCCATGTAGAACTGGATTCTTCATCATTGCAATCGTCGAACGATTATCATAGAAAATATCAGTTGCTTGCTTTTGTTCTTGATCAAAATCAGCTAGTAGTCTTCTCAACCACATTGCTTGACATGCTGAAAAAGTGGCGACCACATATTCTGCTTCCGTCGTCGAAAGTGTCGTCACTCCTTATTTTTTCGAGCTCCATGTTACTGCTCCTGACCCAAGATTGAAGACGAAGCCCGACGTGTTCTTCCTATCGTCCAACGATCCTGCCCAATCACTATCAGTAAATCCAATCAAGGTGAAATTAGCCACATTAGAATACCAAATTCCAAAATCTTTAGTTCCAGCTATGTAGCGAAGAATTCTCTTTGCGGCTCCAAAATGTTGTCTTGTTGGATTATGCATAAATCTGGACATCATACCAACAGTGAAAGCAATATCGGGTCTGGTATGTGTCAGATAAATCAAGCCACCAACAAGGCTTCTAAAATTCCTTGCTTCTGCCTTCTCGATGCCATCTTCAAGCTGCAACTTCTCACTAACATTCATCGGAGTAGCAGTAGCCTTGCAATTAGCCATGTTGAAGCGTTTGAGAAGATCTTCGACATACTTTCTTTGAGAAACAAACACACCATCTTCTCCTTGCTTGATCTCTAATCCAAGAAAGTAATGCAACAGACCCAAATCTGTCATCTCAAACATATTCATCATACTCTCTTTGAATTCAGTAATAAGAGAGTGAGATGAACCCATGTAAATTATATCATCAACATAGACACAAACGAGCAGCAGACCATTGTTACCTCCCTTCTTCATATAGAGCGTCGGCTCATTACTACTTCTTTCGAATCCATTTTGCTCAAAAAAATGAATCGATCATGCTGTACCACGCCCGCGGAGCTTGCTTCAAGCCGTACAACGCTTTTCTCAATCTATACACCTTATCCTCCATGCGTTCAACCAGAAATCCTTCAGGCTGCACTACATAAACTTCTTCCTCCAACTCTCCATTAAAAAATGCAGATTTGACATCAAGTTGATAAATAGGCCACTTAAGATGTGCAACTAAGGCTAAGAACATTTTCACCGTTTCAAAGCGAGCAACCGGAGAGAATGTTTCGTCGAAGTCGACGCCGTGTTGCTGTGCATATCCCTTGGCCACCAACCGAGCTTTGTGTTTCTGCACGCTCCCATCTGCATTGTACTTAGTTTTGAACACCCACTTCAGTCCAATTGCACTTTTCTCTGTAGGAAAATCTGCAAGTATCCAAGTTTCATTCTTTTCGATTGCTGCAATTTCCTCCTCCATTGCTTTGCGCCACTCGACTTGTTCAGCAGCATCATCGAAATAATTTGGATCTGCAGCCATAAGAGCAAAGGTACATCTTTCATCATAAACATCTGTTAGAGATCTATATCCCCGTGGAGGTGGTGTTTCAACAGAGGATGATCTATTTGGAGAGGAAGATGTAGGGGTGTTTGGGGAATTTATTGGACTGGATTGTGGAGTGTTTGGAGGAGTAGTGTTTGGTGAATTTGTGAGGTTATTATGTGGAGAGTTTGGGGGGCTGCTTTGTGGCGAATTTGGTGGTGAATGATCGCCTGGTTTGTTTCCCATAGATACATCATTCACATGTATCAAAAGAATTAATCTTAGGCAATCCAAGAACCATACCTTTCTGACTTAAAGTCATTAAGCCCTTTACATTGAGATGCCCGTATCTCAAATGCCATAATCTCGACTCATCTTGTTTATTTGAAATAAGAACATACTCGTCCACGTTCGATACTTGCAGCGGAAATGTTGGGAAATATACACAAATAATTCCGCCCATTATCAAATCGAAAGCAATATCAAAGATATAAATTATCTAAGACGGGAAAAATAATGACACCGATATTTAACGTGGTTCGGCCAAACTGCCTACGTCCACGGACCCACCCCAATATATTAGAGAATCTCACAAAATGAGGAGTACAACAATACCACACTGTATTTTGTATCTTGCCTACACAGAGGCTATCTCTCGACTCACTTTTATCACTCGTGTATAACTTCCACACTGAAGTTTTCTCTCACAAGATTTTTCTCTCTATCTCTCTCTCTAGAGAATGCTTTGATGGTTGTGTTGGGTGTGTATTGGGATGTTGCTGCGAGGATCATTTATAGGCAAATGGTGGAGGTGGTAGGTGGCAAATGGTGGAGGTGGTAGGTGGCTACCTACCTCTTTTTGACTAACAATCTCCCACTTGAAGACTGATTTCAATCTGTCTTCACACCTCGATCAACGCAGCAGCCTTTCTGACTTTGTTATTCTAGCAAACCAATTGAAGCTGAGCACAACTTCAATTTATCAATGGTTACTGCCTTTGTAAACATATCGGCTGAGTTCTTGCTTCCCTGGATCTTCTCAAGTTGTAAGATCTTCATCTCCAGCAGGTGACGGATGTAGTGATACTTCAACTCAATGTGCTTTGTCCTTGAGTGAAACGCTGGATTCTTAGCCAAGAAAATAGCACTTTGACTGTCACTAAAGAGTGTACTATTCTCATGCTTCTTCCCAAGTTCTCCCAAGAAATTCTGCAACCATACCATCTCCTTGCTTGCTTCCGTCACGGCTACATACTCAGCTTCCGTAGTAGACAACGTGACAATCTTCTGCAACTTAGAAGACCAAGAAATAGCAGTACCACCAAAAGTAAAAACATACCCGGTTGTACTCTTCCGACCTTCCAGGTCATTCGATGCCAAATCTGCATCAACATAGCCAACCAACTTGGCACTCTTGCCATCAAAACATAAAGCCTTGTCCGTGGTACCTCTTAAGTAACGAAGAATCCACTTGACTGCTTCCCAATGTTGCTTGCCCGGATCACCCATGAACCGGCTCACTACTCCCACTGCATGCGCAATATCTGGCCTTGTACACACCATGGCGTACATAATGCTGCCTATTGCCGATGCATAAGGAACTTTTATCATCTCGGCACGTTCCTCCTTTGTACATGGCGACTCCTTCTTCGACAGCTTGAAGTGACAACCCAACGGGATGTTCACCGGCTTCGAATTCTGCATGTTAAATCTTTCCAATACCTTCTCAATGTAGTTGGCTTGTAAAAGATACAACTTTCCTGCCGCCTTGTCTCTTTTGATCCTCATGCCAAGAATCTGATTGGCCTCTCCAAGATCTTTCATGGAGAATCGTTCAGACAATTGCTTCTTCAACTTATCCATTTCCTTTGCATCAGCTCCTGCGATCAACATATCGTCAACGTATAGCAAAAGGATAAGATAACTTTTGTCGAACCTCTTGTAGTAGCAACAATGATCAGCGTGGCATCTCGCGTAGCCAATCTCCAACATAAAACTGTCAAACTTCTTATACCACTGCTTCGGAGCTTGCTTCAGGCCATACAAGCTCTTTTTCAATTTGCACACAAGATTTTCTTTTCCTTTCACCACGAATCCCTCGGGCTGTGTCATGTACAAGTTTTCCTCCAAATCACCATGAAGGAACGCTGTCTTTACATCCATCTGATGTAACGACAAGTTTTCTGCAACTACCATGCTCAACACTAAACGAATAGTGGTCAGTTTCACAACAGGAGTAAAAATATCGGTATAATCAATACCGTATCGTTGCTGAAACCCTTTGACAACCAGCCTTGCCTTGTAGCGTTTGCTACCATCAGCTTCAATCTTGATTCGATAGATCCACTTGCAATGCAATGCCTTCTTCCCCTTCGGGAGCTCTACAAGTTCCCAAGTGCCGTTTAGGATAAGAGATTCAATCTCATCATCCATAGCAACTCTCCACATCCGCTTATTACTACCAGAATCTGCCTCTGCATAGCATTCAGGCTCACCACCATCAGTAAGTAGTAAATAAAAATTAGAGGGCGAGTACCTATCAGGTGCACGTCGCTCTCTAACCGGTCTTGGCAGCGGATTGTTTGGTGGTGGGGTTCTTGGCTCCTCATCTGGAACCTTTTCAAAATTCTGGCTCTCCTTGCTCCCACTCGAGTTTGAGATGTCTAACTCGACTACTTGGGAATCAGAATTGCCAGGGCTAGATGCTTTCACTCTTTCCTTGTACAACACCTGTTCATTGAAAACCACATCTCTACTTCGAATAACCTTTCGGTTCTGCTCATCCCAGAGCCTATAACCGAACTCGTCTCCACCATAACCAATGAACGTACACTTAAGAGATTTAGCATCTAACTTGCTTCTATTAACATGATCAATATGAGCATAAGCAACACATCCAAAGATGCGTAGAAAAGATAGGTTTACCTCTTTTCCTGTCCATTCTTCCTCAGGTATCCGAAACTCCAATGGAACTGATGGACCTCTATTGATTAGGAATGCAGCTGTGTTAACTGCATCTGCCCAAAACATCTTAGGCAACCCACTTTTCAGCCTCATGCATCTTGCTCGCTCATTTAGTGTTCTGTTTATCCGTTCTGCTACACCATTCTGCTGGGGAGTTCCTCTCACGGTTTTCTCCATGTGAATCCCATTCTCAGCACAGTAGTCTTTGAACTCCTTAAGTTCATATTCTCCTCCATTGTCGGATCGTAGACACTTTACTTTCAGCCCTGTTTCAGTTTCTACAAGGGCTTTCCACTTCCTGAAAGTATCAAATGCGTCGGATTTATTTTTAAGAAAATAAACCCATACCTTTCGAGTGGAATCATCAATGAAGGTTATGTAGTATTCCGAGCCACCAAGGGATTTTACAGGCGCCGGTCCCCATAGATCACTATGGACCAGCTCCAGTTTCTGCGTCTTCAAGGTTCTGCCGCCTCTCGAGAAGCTTACTCTTTTCTGCTTTCCGAACACGCAATCCTCGCACAGGCCAATTTCAACAGTTTCCAGGCCAGGCAGCCTACCCTTCGAACACATTATCTTCATCCCCTTTTCGCTCATGTGGCCAAGCCGACAATGCCACAAATCTGCATTGTTCACTCCTCCTGCAAGATCAATGCAATCTTTGGAGTTAGTTGTCATATACAACGTGCCATCCTTCTTTCCACGAGCTACAATCATAGCTCCCTTGATTATCTTCCAATTACTGCAGCCAAATGTCACTGTGTAGCCTTCTGCATCAAGCTGCCCAATTGAAAGTAAGTTCCTTTTCAGTCCAGGAATATGTCTGACTTGATTCAGCTTCAACTCGGATCCGTTGGATGTCACAACTCGCACGTCTCCCTTTCCCACGATTTTCAGGGGCTCATCATCAGCAAGATACACCTGTCCAAAATCACCAGAGATATAATTTTCAATTATATCTTTATTACTGCATGAATGGAAAGACGCTCCAGAATCCAGCACCCACGACTCCATCGGACTGGTCACGCTCAGGACCAACGCCTCGCCTTCATCTTCTGTTGTGGCTGCGTTCGCTGTCTTTTTGTGATCCTTTTTCTTCGGTGGCGCTTTACACTGATTCTTAAAGTGCCCGAACTCTTCACAGTTCCAGCACTGGATTGAACCCTTATTCGTCCTGGATTGGCTATTTCCTCTGGACTTTGACCTTCCCCTGTTCTGCCTTCCTTTCGATCTTCCTCGATATTCCGTGTTCAGTGCAGTCCCTGACCCTGAAGTAGATGAAGATTCTTTCCTGCGAATCTCCTCGCTGATCATCAGATCTCTTACTTCATCAAAGCGCAACTTTGCCTTTGCCGATGAAGCGCTAACTGCTGTCACTGTTCCGGCCCAACTTTCTGGCAGAGAAGAAAGCATTATTAGGGCACGAACTTCATCATCAAACTCGATCTTCACCGAGCTCAGCTGTGTGGTGATCATGTTGAACTCGTTCAAATGATTCTGCACTGGTGTGCTCTCGGACATTTTTAGATTGAACAATCGTCTCATCAAATGTACTTTGTTTGCAGTTGATGGTTTCTGGTACATCTCCGCCAGAATCGCCAACATCTCCTTTGTTGACTTTGCTCTAGTCGTGTGGTAGGCAACGTTCCTGGACAGCGATAACCGTATTGCACTCATCGCCTTTCTGTCCAGCAGCTCCCACTCGTCCGGATCCATCTTATCTGGTTTTTCTTTGAGGGGCTGATGTAGATCTTTTCCATAAAGGTAATCCTCGATCTGCATCTTCCAGAAACCGAAATCCGTACCATCGAACTTCTCAATCGTAATCTTTCCGTCGCCCATCGTAACTGCTCCCAATTGATAAACAAGATAATTTTCTCAAAGTAATTCTTTTCTGATGTGGAGGTTCAGTAATTACTGCAACCACAGAGCATACTAAGAATTACAAAAGAACAATCACTGTTCACAACGAAATCACTATTCACGATGAATAGTAACAGCATAAGAAAATTATCAGACCGCCACAAACGTGGCTCTGATACCAGTTGTTGGGAAATATACACAAATAATTCCGCCCATTATCAAATCGAAAGCAATATCAAAGATATAAATTATCTAAGACGGGAAAAATAATGACACCGATATTTAACGTGGTTCGGCCAAACTGCCTACGTCCACGGACCCACCCCAATATATTAGAGAATCTCACAAAATGAGGAGTACAACAATACCACACTGTATTTTGTATCTTGCCTACACAGAGGCTATCTCTCGACTCACTTTTATCACTCGTGTATAACTTCCACACTGAAGTTTTCTCTCACAAGATTTTTCTCTCTATCTCTCTCTCTAGAGAATGCTTTGATGGTTGTGTTGGGTGTGTATTGGGATGTTGCTGCGAGGATCATTTATAGGCAAATGGTGGAGGTGGTAGGTGGCAAATGGTGGAGGTGGTAGGTGGCTACCTACCTCTTTTTGACTAACAGGAAACATCCTGTTCTTTGTCATGTAAACTCTTGCAACATTTTGCCCAGAACTCTTTTCAATGATAACATAAGAGTCATCATCAAACAATACCATATATCCAGTTTTCAACAATTGTCCAGCACTCAATAAATTATGAGCCAAACATGGAGTGAAATAGACATCATAGATGAGTTTTGTTTTACCATGGCTATTCTTTACTGCGACAACGCCTTTCCCTTCTACTTGAAATGCCCTTTCGTTGCCTAGCCTGACTTGAGTTTTGTAAGACTCATCGAGCTCTTTAAATATCTCCTTGCTGCCACTCATATGATTCGAGCAGCCGCTGTCCACGAACCAAACATCTTTCAGCTTCGGCATATCAACATGTGCAAGCGCCATGAATAATTTGCTCTCCTCCTCATCTTGTTGAGCACAATGCAGTTGGCTCTCCTTGGACCAGCAATCAGCTTTAACGTGTCCAACTTTGCCGCAGTTGTAACACTTGATATGACTTTTGTTGCCTTGTTGATCACCACCATGTTGTTGTGGATCTCCTCTGTTACGACCTCGACCTTTGCCACGCCCTCGGCTGCTTTCTCGGCCTCGTCTTCTTGCCGTAGAGGATTGAGTTGATGATTCTCCTCTGACTTGAAAAGCTTTTTCATCATGCTTTTCAAACGATCTGTTAATTCTCGACTTGTGTGCTTGAAGAGATCCCATCAGTTCCTCAAATGTAAAAACTAATAGATCTTTGGATTCTTCAATTGCTGCTACTACGTGATCAAATTTTAGAGTCAAGCTTCTGAGTACCTTTTCAACGATGGTCTGATCCGTGATCTTTTCTCCATAGGATCGCATCTGACTGACTATTGCCATTGCCTTCGACAAAAAGTCAGCCACTGATTCTCCATTCTTCATGATCAATGTTTCAAAGTCACGTCGGAGTGATTGCAATCTCACAACAATTACCTTTGAATCACCTTGAAACTCGGTTTTCAAGATCGACCAAGCTTGCTTTGAGGTCGTTGCCGCCGCAATTCTGGAGAAGATGCCATCGTGAACTGCTTGCTGAATGATCACCAACGCCTTGGAATCTTTCTTCCTGTTCTCCCTCCGTCTGTTCGTCTCTTCATCAGGGTCTGCATATCCCTGTTCTACGAAGTCACAAAGATCTTGAGACTTCAATAGAGTCTTCATACGAATACTCCAGAATTCGTATCCTTCTCCCTTGAAGACTGGTATGAGTGGTTGTGCAGCACTCATCGAACTCCCGTTGCTGGCCATGGAACCTGGCTCTAGATGCCACAAATGTTGGGAACAGAAAGTGGAAAACAAGAGAAAGATAAAGAAAGCAATATGATAAAGATGGACTCAAAGGTGGATACTTTATTGACTGATATGTAGAGGTATTTATAGGCCTCTGAATAACAGAAACATAGCAACGGGAAGATACTCTTCAACAGAAAATCAGAAATCCTAGCCACTAGCAAGATACGATACTCTACTAACTTGAAATGCTAAGAAATAGGAATAACAAAATAACAAACTATGACCAAGTCTAAATGCTGATGTGTCAATGATGAATCAGCAACTTCATTCAACAATCCTGACAAGAAAGGGCAAATTGGGCAAGGTCGTGAGCCGCCCTGTTTACTTCCCAATACACATGATTAACACAAATGAGGCAATTCTTTCTAGCAAAATTAAGAATTTCACAAATATCCGCAGACAAGAATAGATGCTTATCTTCGTCCTTCGCCTTGACTCGAGCAACCAACATAGAGTCTGTAAACAGCAGATTGGAGCGATGTTGTGTTCCAAACTCGTAACAATACCACTGCCATTATTTTGCCAAGTAACGGGCTGGACGTCGAGCGCATTCTTTTCGCAGTAGTAAATTTTATTCTTCCTTGTTCATCACGAATAATAACTCCAGCTCCGAACACATTCTGCTCTTTATCAAATAGGGTGTCTACATCGACCAGAAAATAGCTTTTCCTTGGCCTTTCCCACGTCTTCTTGCCAAGCTTTAACCCCATTCTGTTCTCAATGGTGTACGTTGGTTTTGCAGCAATACATTCATCAAGCATCACATGGCACAACTCTTCCTTCAGCAAATCATCCTCTTGTTTTTTGCCATGCAAGACTTTGCAAACTCAACCCCATGTCTGCCAAAAGAGGAAGCCATAATCTACTTTGCCTCACTCCTTCCAAATAGCTCCCGCTATCTCCATGAGTGATAGTCCCTCCGCCGCCTTCATCACCTGCTAGAAACATGAATTCTTCCAAATATCGCGAACCTTTGGGCTAAACAAGATTGCGTGTTCAATCGTTCCCCACCTGTACCAACATAACTTGCAAACTCCAGCCACAGGAACATGGTGGCTCTTAAGGTTACCCTAAGTCGGGATAACATTATTAAAAGGTCGCCACAAGAAAACTTTAACCTTTGGTGGAAGCGCATCATTATTCCATATAAGCTTGCTCCAGCTCTTCTTGTCTCCGGATCTACTGTGAGGGTGAGGGTTGTAATTAAAACCCCATCGCGAGAAAGTATGCCGACATCACGGAAAAATTCCCTTTTGGATCGTAACGCCAGCAAATCAAATCCTCCCCTCCATGTTCTCCAATAGATGTGCGTCGTACAGTCTCTATCTCATGATGTGTAGTAAGTTTTCGGCCAGGAGCTCCTCATTCCAGCCCCCATTTCCATCCATCTGCCACCCTCCTACTTATAGCCATTCATTAGTGCTTCTATGTGCAATATTCAATCCATGAATGTCATGTACCCATACATCATTAAGTGCACTAATCTTGCCTCAATTTCTCACTTTCCAGATCAGTCCTGTCTCAATAAGAGGTCGGCTCCACGCAATGGATCACCACACATATGAGGCGTTCGAGGGAACTCGAGCTTCCATGAGATTGCCCTCTCTGAAGTACTTAGCTCGGAGGGCCATCAGCAATTTCGGTTTCGTAATCATGCGCCTCGCTTGCTTAATATTGAATTTTAATACAAACTAGTGCGTCTTCTCGTGCGATGCACGGGCCATGTTATATTTATTTATTTTAAAATTTTAAATTACGTTAAAATGTCATTATTTATGAATTATATTAATCGATATATAATTAAAAAATTATGTTAATTTAAATATTAGTATTTGATTTAAATAGTGTGCGTGTAATAACAATGTTTATATCATGACCTTTATTTTTTAATAGAAAAATACGTGAATTTAAGATTGATCCAGAATCGTCCCATGACAGATAATTTCGTCCAAATTCAATCTCAATAATCCACTGATTATGGTGTTTAATAGGTGGAAGAGAGCAATTTTGCTCCCATGACTTGCTATTTTTCACTGTGACATCACATTGAATTTGGGCAAAATTATCCACTGTGGAACTATTCAGAATCAATTTTAAATTAATTTATACTCTAGCAAAAAATAAAGGTCATGATATAACTAAAAAATTGGCAAACTTAAGGTATTTTCCAGCAATAACCCCTATTTTAAATTATAATTTTAATATATATAGATATATATATATATATGTGTGTGTGTGTGTGTATAACTAATTTTTCATTTGCTAATTCATATTAAAATTAATACAAATTTATTTCTCATTAATTGCATTAAAAACTATTGTAATTTAAAAATATTTAAATTTATATTAGTTATAATTAAACAATCATATAAATTTTTTTGAAAGGAAAAAATGACATCTACTTATTTTTTCGCCAATAAACAGAAACAAAATGAAAAAAAGTACAATGTTCAACATTAGAGATAATGAGAGCGAACAAAAATTATTTTTGACACTTTAAATAATACTTCCTCTGTCCTACCATAAGTGAGACTCTTTCTATTTTGGGTGTCCCACCACAAGTGAGACTCTTTCATTTTTGGGTAAAAGTTTTACCTTTTAAACACATTTTCACTTTTTCACCTACACACAAAATACACCTTTCTTAACGTGCCCAAAAAAAAGGTCTCACTTATAATGGGACGGAGGGAGTAATAACTTATTCATTTTTCAAAATTAATTTTTTATAATTTTTACATCAAATTAAAGATCTTTTCATATTTTGTAATTTAACAACCATATTGAATATTTTTTTCATGAATCGAAATTAATGATTTTTAGAAAAGAATTAAAATAGAAAAAGAAAAGATAAAATAAGATAAAAAATTTGGAGGGAAAAATTATGAGGAGAGAGAAAATTTGGGTTAAAAAAAACTCATTTTTTATACTCCCTCCGTCCACGAAAGAACTTCATATCTTTCCTTTTTGGGACGTCCACAAAAGAACTTCCTACCTATTTTTGGATTATACCCCACCACTTATAATTCTCTTACTTTTCACTTTTCACAACTCTCAATATTAATTATAACACCTTTTCACCACTCCCAATGCACTCAACTACCTTTTATCCACTCTCAATACACTCAATAATATTTTTTCTTAAAACTCGTGCCACTCCCTCCTAGGAAGTTCTTTCATGGACGGAGGGAGTATTATATATAGATTAGTTGTTTATTTAATGAGTGGATCATGGTCCCACAAAAAGTGTATATTATAAGGGTAATAATTAATTAATGAAATTATTTCCAAAAAGATATTAGGAAGATGTTTTAGAGATGGACGAAAATAGATACAAAAGAAGATGTTCAAATACGGATGAAGTATGTTAAATTAAATATAATCATGAATTATACTAAATACAACATTTATATTTATTGACTAGTAATATTAATAGTTTTGAACAAAAATGAAATGAGAAGAGGTTGTTTTGAACTATATGTGCATTTGCACATTATATGACAATTTTTTGTCATCAATTTGGATTCAGCTAACCCATTGCACGATGAGACTTTCCATTCTAAAAATGATTTTTTATTTTTTTATAGAAATCATACTTAATACTTAAATGTGATATGACAAGGAGGGTTTAGTTGATGAATGATTATAAAGTGGTTTAATGGTTTGGGCCCTCAACCCATAGAATTTGAGGTGATTAAGTGTAGTAGCCCAAGCCCAAGCGTGGGTCTCGTGTTAGCAGATGGCCCAATTACGAAGGACATTACTAGGCCCAATTGATGCATGGAGGCTATCAGATTGTTTTATTTCGATACGAATTTATTATTTTTCAATTTTACTATGCTAAACACTCGCGAAAAATATAAATTCAATCCATGTTATTATCACATTCAAATCTACTAAGCCTACTAAATCAACTAAATCTATTGGGATAGCTGAGGCTGTGTGCAACTTTCCAAAACAAACTCGACTCCAGCTTTTGAAATCTTGCGCACAAAATGTTTGATAAAATGAACCACTGGAAAATTAGAGCAGCCGCAAGGTAACTTTCAAAGCTGAGAACAAATCCTGTCCACACATAAAAATCATTCAGTTTTATATTTATTTGGCACTATAAGACAAAGTTATATATAATTGTATCAGATACATAAGTACCTACCTCATTTGAAATTTAAAATCTTTGCAATATAATTTCAATTTGTAGTACCAATTAGCATGGGTATAAATTAATCATCGCCTGTTACGCATATGGGTGTCCCTTTCTGCTCCAACTTTGGAATTGATTTTGTGAAGAGCAGCCACAACTTGGACCATGTTAATTCTTTCCTCAGGTGAAAAGGCTACACATTTCATAGCCAAGTCAAAAACAGATGACACACATTGCTCATTTGATTCAAAATGTTGCTCATCTCTCCATAGCAAACCATCAGCCACAATTTCAGCTACTGCACTCCCTTGTAATGCTTCACTCACCCACTCCTTTATGCTCATTTCCCCTCTGAACATATCATCTATCGGCCTCTTTCTTGTGAACATCTCCAATAGCAAGATTCCATAACTGTAGACGTCTCCATTTGTGGATACTTTTCCTTCTGAGCCATACTCTGATCATATTACATATACACATGAAAATAAGGATTATGTCAAATTATACAATTCAAATTTAAGAAATATAAAAATGCATCACCTGGTGCTGCATAGCCGATTGTGGCTAGGGTTTTGGTAAGAACCACAACTTCTCCTTGGTCAAAGAGCTTGGCAATACCAAAATCAGCAACACGGGCAACCATATCTTTATCAAGCAACACATTGCTCGGCTTTACATCACAATGGACAACGGGAAATGTATGGCCATGATGAAGATATTCCAAGGCTAACGCCACATCTATTGCTATTTGCAAACTTTGCAACAGATCCAAATTGTAGGTGTCAGAATGCAGCCATTTCTCCAGAGTTCCATTTGGCATGTATTCAAGAATCAATGCTTTGAATTCTGTGTTGACGCAACAACCAATTATTCGAACTAAGTTCCTATGACGAAGGGCACTTAGTATCTCACACTCAGTATCAAAGCTCTTGGTAGCTCCTTCCAAGTCTAGATTGAAGATCTTCACTGCAATATATATCCCATCGGAAAGCATTGCTTTAAATACTGAACCGAAGCTTCCTCTTCCAAGTAGGTTGGATTCGCTAAAAGAATCAGTCCCGCGCTGAAGTTCCAAATATGAAATTCTCCTCCAATCAATGTTCAGACCAGTTCCCAGTGTATCTTCTTGAGGTGGTACTTTTTTCCGACTGCGTCTCCTTATCAACAAAACTATGATCACGACTAAAAGCACAACTGCAGCCAGAGGGGGTGCAAGATATTTCACCAAACGATCATCATTCCTCTTGGATATTTTTGGGCAAGGCGGCACTTCAAATCTTAGTGCACCGCAAAGAGCAGAGTTGTTAGCAAAAGAATCAGCTGTGAAGTTAACAAAACAACCCTCATTTGGAATCTCCCCTTCCAATTTGTTGTAAGAAACGTTAAAGAACTCAAGAAACTGGAGGCCTACTAGTGACTTAGGTATGGATCCAGAAAGACTGTTGTTATATAAATAAAGTGCATTCAAACTAGTAATATCTCCCAATGATTCGGGTATAGATCCTTCAAATTTGTTATCAAAAAACAACATAATGGTTAGTAATTGGCAACGACTGATTGAGGTTGGAATATCACCTGAAAAATGATTAGACGAGAGGTCTAAATAGTCAAGTGATTTCAAATTTCCGATCTGAGGTGAAATTTGACCACTCAAATTGTTCGACTGCAACTCTAGATACACCAAATCAGTAAGACTCCACAAGCTCAAAGGTATTGTCGAATTCAACTTGTTTAAAGCAAGGGCGACACTTCTTAAGGATTGAATTTCACCCAAGCATTCAAGAATGGGACCCGTGAAGGAATTTGCACTCAAGTTCAACTCCCCCAAATTATGCAGCTGACAAAGATCAGAAGAGATATGCCCCTCCAATTGATTGCTACCAAGATACAATACTTGGAGCTTCGTCAAATTCCGAATAGTTGTTGGGATGAATCCTGTGAGCAGATTACCGGATAACTGCAAATTCAGCAAACTGCTTAAGTTTCCGATCTCAGAAGGAATGCCGCCTCTAATGGCACAATACGATGCCCTGATGATTTGAAGGGAGCTCGAGAAATTGCCAATTGAAGATGGAAGAATGCCCACCATTAGAGGATTGTACGATATTTCTATGGACAATAAAGATGGGCAGTTTGTTAGAGATGACAGAAATTCTGCTCCTGTGAAATTATTTTCCCAGAGGCGAAGGTTTTCCAAGTAGCGTAAATTGCTCAAGACGGGCACAAAGCCGGTGAATGAGTTTCTGTTCAATTCCAAGAGAGTGAGCATAGAAGCATTGTTGATGGAGCTTGGAATTTTCCCGCTGAGTCTATTGTAGAATAAGGAGAGGTGCTGGAGATTGGGAAGTGAAAGCCCCATATCTGGAGGAAGACTTCCAGAGAAGAGATTTTGTTTAAGAGATAATGTTTTCAATGTTGAAATGTTGAAGATGGATGATGGGATGGAGCCGTTTAAGTAATCATTGAAGGGTGCTAGAAATTCTTCGAGGTTTGCCAGTTTACCTAGCTCTTCTGGTAATTCACCTGCCATTCAATTTCAGTTTGACAAATTAGATTATCTAATTTGATTATTTTCAGTTTCAGTTTGACCAATCATCGTGTATATGTATAGTTGATTAAAATAATACTCACTCCGTCCCGGCCAAGACGCTACATTTACCTTTCGGCACGGGATTTAAGGAGTTGTAGATTAATATTTTAAGTGTGTAATAATAAAGTGATAAAGTAGGAGAGAGAAAGTGATAAAGTAAGAAAGAGAAGGTAATAAAGTGATAAAGTAGGAGAGAGAAAGTGATAAAGTAAGAAAGAGAAGATAATAAAGTGATAAAGTAGGAGAGAGAATGTAATAAAGAAATACTTAATTAGTGTTAATTAAGTGTTTAAAATTCCTTATTTTTGCCAAATATAGAAATGTAGCATCTTCTTTGGGACGGCCCAAAAAGAAATATGTAGCATCTTGGGCGGGACGGAGGGAGTATTAATCTGTGTTAAAAATTATGTACTCACACAATATCTTGACCTATTAATATCGGAAAGAGACTATCTTCCTAACTGAGTTGTATTTCATCTCCATTAAATTAAAATAATATATATATATATATATATATATATATATATATATATATATATATATATATAGGGTGTGGTTCTAGAGAGAACTACATTATTTGTGAGAACCGGAGAACCATCAAATCTAATGCATTCACTGTAAAAAATAATGCATCCGCTGTTAAAATTAATGTATTCAAAAAATAAAAAAAAATGCTCCCTTCAGGATTCGAACCCAGGATCTGCATTCATCCAACAAGATGATGCATCCACCGTAGATCTTGATGATCGAATGGCTGAAAATGGTTCTCCGGTCTTCTTTTATTTATGGTTCTTTCCTGAACCTCTCCCTATATATATATATATATATATATATATATATATATATATATATATATTAACAACACAATAAATAAATGACTAAAACACTTGTGGTCTTATATCTTGGCCTCTCATTCTTACAAAGACAATAGGTTCGACTAAGTTTAATGACATGTTACTTAATTATAAATTATGAATTTATAATATTTCTACTTTTAATATATTTCAAAAAATATTTTCAATCTAATTTTCTCACTTCAAAATCTTCAATGTTGGAAAAAAATTGAATAAGTCTCTCACCTTATAAAAATTCGACAATAGAATGATGAGTCAACATCATTAAATTTTTAGTTAACAAGAGAGAATGTTTAGAGAGATGAACTTGAGATGGTATATGATAAAAATTAGAAAGTTGAATAATATTTATAAAATAATTATTACATATAAAATTATGAAAAAATAAGTTGGGATAGAAGAACTTATTTTTTGGGGAGTTTATAAGTTTTTGTAAGCTTATTTTTAGAGCTTATAAATGGTTTAGGAACTCATTTTGTCAAAGACTTTGTAGGAGGCTCCTAAACAACTTATAAATTATTTTAAAGAGCTTATAAACGTAAACAAACACCCTCTTAGTTAATATGGTAAAATTTTTGCTCCATCCAGTATTCGAACTCATGTTTGAACATGCATTAATTACAAGCGACTTAATTAGTTATGCAATTATATTGGCTTATTCATAGATTTACATTACCTTATTCGTTATCTTTCTTTTACACGATAAATTTAAATAAATTAATATTAACCATAAGATTTGATTATTTAAATATTTAACATTTTAGATCCATTTTCATTTTTGACCATATTTGGCCATTTTCACTGTATCCTTACCTAGGAGAGGACTCGGTTCAGTTCAATCAGCCGAGTTTAAATTTATTTAAGACCATTATCTTAGGGCTATTTGAAAAAATAGGCCACTATTTTTCGGATTTGCAAAAATTGGCCAATTATTTCAGTTTTTAGTATTTTTAGGCCACATGTATACCCAATCTGGCTATTTTGGGCCACATTTTGATCCCAAAAAATGGCCTATAACTGCTGAATTGAGCTCAAATGTGGCCTAAAAATGCCAAAAACTAAATTAATTGGCCTATTTTTGCAAGTCCAAAAAATAGTGGCCTATTTTTGCAAATAGCCCTAAGATAATAGCCATAAATAATTTTAAACTCCAATCAGCCTGAATTGTTTTTTTTTTAACTCAAAACTTTTTACACTGATCCTAAACCTTTGGTTTTCTAGCCACAAAATTTATGGAAAAAAAATAGTGACATGTATTAAATTCCTTGATAATATATATTCTTTAAAAAAAGAAATAAGTCTTATTTTCTCAATCAAGATTAGATGAGTATCATATTAACCTCAACTTACATAATGATTTGACAAGCATCTTAAACAACAACATTATTATGAAATTCGGAAGTAAAGTAATAAAGTGTAATTAAGTGATTAGAAAAATTTGGTTGATCGGGTGGAAAAGTGTAAGGGCTTGATCGAGATCATACAGAAATTTTTGTAATGCCATAGAAAAAAAAACATACCTTCCAGCTGATTGCTACTAAGCCCTAGAGTTTTCAAGAATGTAAGATTTCCAACTTCCTTTGGTATGGGACCTGGATTATCGGTCAAATAGACAGTCAACTTTAATTAGCTTCAATGCTGAATCCACTCGATTACAGAGATAATTTTTGAAGATATAAATTTCGCAATCTATCACGGTCACGGAGAGATAAAAGTTTTAATGAATTGAATCGAAATCGATCCTTACCTATAATTAATAAAATATATAATTGAATAGTTTGAATAGTTTGTTGATCAAATAAGTTTACAATGCTAAAAATTAATCAGTATCCATATATAAGTAAATATGGAAAATTATACTAGTATAATATAATTAGGGGAGTTTATTTTGAGAATTAGTCTTGATAGATAAAAATAAGAATTAGTCTTAATAAATAAAAATAATAAAAATAATTTCTTATTTATTTTAGATGAATTGGAAGTTTGAAATATCTCAAAATCATTAATTATTTAGGGGAAAAGGTGCAGATGCACCCTTGGTAGCCCCTATAGTGTATAGCTTTTCTTACTCGCTATGTGTGCAAATAGACCCTCAAAGTCCGAAAAATCGATCAATTAAACCCCTTTGACTAATAGTTATTAGTCAAACGTTAGTCAATTTTTTTTAACCTCCAATTTCTTTCTTCTTTCAAGTTCTACCCCCAATTCCAATTAAGCCCTCGCCGACATCTCCATCGGCACCGCCATCGCCGCCACCACCACCGAGGTGCAAGAAGCACGCCGCCGACCTCAGCAACACCACCCCAAGGTTTTCCACATTTCAATTACGATTCTCTACAATCTCTCTTTCCCCAAAATAACGTCGATTAGATTTGTGTGAATTTTGACGCAATTGCTTGCAACTGGTTGCTGAAAACCACCGCCATGCACGACGGCGATAGATCGCTTGCGCTCGACTTGACGAATCTGAAGGTGATATCGCCGCTTGGTAGGGGAGCTAAAGGCGTCGTGTTGTGTTCCTCGTTCAGACGGAGAGTGGAGAATTGCTCGCGCTCAAAGCAATCCTACGATCTTCCGTCGAGAAGAAGAAGAAGATTTCGAGCGTCGGTGATGGAGGCAAGTACCGGAGAATCTGCTTCGAACGAGAAGTGTTGGCATCGTTACACTATCCTCTGCTGCCGAGACTCCAAAGAGTTTTGGTTACTGATAAGATCGTCGGATATGCGATCGATTATTGCTCCGGCTGCGATTTGCATTGCTTGAGAAAGAAACAGACTGAGAAAATGTTCTCCAATGCTCCAAGACAATCATCTCCTCGTGGGCAATGCGAGATGCGACGAAGCGTCTACCCATCTCGGTGGTGGTGGCGGCGATGACGGTGCTGGATTGAAGAAGAGGCTACCGGCGGCACCGATGGAGATGTCGGCGATGACTTAATTAGAATTGAGGATTGAAATTGGGGGTAGAAATTGAAAGAAGAAAGAAATTGAGGGTCAAATTTTTTTTGACTAACATTTGACTAATAGCTGTTGGTCAAAGGGGTTTAATTGATCGATTTTTCGAACTTTGATGGCCTATTTGCACACACAGTGAATAATGAGAGTTATACGCTATAGGGGCTACCACTACAAGAGTGCATTTGCACCTTTTTCCATTATTTTAATAATTTAGAATACTTTTAGGAGGTATGACAATATTCTCTCTCTCACAAACTCTCTCTCTCTCTCTCTGTTTATTACTTCAAGAAATTAAAAGTTCGATCACATTCACATCCCAGCTTGATAATTTACATTTAGAAATAAGGGACTGGAACATTTTCATCTCATATGACTATAATCTAGTGCGAAGTCTACACAATGACTATAATCTAGTGCGAAGTCTACATAAATGTTCAAATATTCAAAAATCTACTGCATTAATTTATTGAAAAATGAGTTTCTAATCATCATAGCAATTAGCTATTACTAAACATTGCTCTGATCACTTTAATTTTCTAAAATAGTAGACCCTAATTGTAAGAAGATTCAAGCATTTTTATCAATTAATATTATCATGCATACCGGCAAATTTAAAGAGAACCATACCTGTTAAACGGTTAAACGAGAGAGATAAAACTCTAAGCATGCTCAAACGCCCAATTTCACTTGGTATACTGCCACTGAAATTATTAGTGAATAACCAAAGCTCCTCCAGCTCTCTGCAATCACCTATATTTGGTAGAATTCCCCCAAAGAGCTGATTATTGTCCAGTGTTATTACTTTTAGTTTTGGATTTGCATTACTACATATATCATATGGGAGCTCGCCATATAGATTATTACTTCTAATATTTATTTCTACAATGGAAGAAATGTTGAAGATTCCATACGGTATAGAGCCCGTAAACAGATTGCCCTCCAACTTCAGTATTTTCAGAGAAGAAAAATTGGCAATCTCCCTTGGAACATCTCCATCAAGAAAATTGTTTCCAAAATCCAAAGTTTGTAAACTTGAAATATTGTAAATAGAAAGAGGGATTCTGCCGGAGAAGGTGTTGTTGTTCAGATGGACATGCTGAAGATCGGAGAGGGACCCTAACCACGACGGAATTTCTCCGGTGAAGTTGTTGAATCCTGCGTTTATCGTCCTCAAACGACGCAGTTTGGAGAGGTGAGAGGGTATGGGGCCGGTGAAATTGTTGGAGCTAATGTCTAGTGATCTCAGAAACGTTAGGTTTCCGAGATGTGGAGCGAGGTTTCCCCGGAGCGCGAAGCCGGAGATGTTTAGGGCAGTGACCCTTTGGTGTCTGGCGCTGCAGGCGACGCCGGTCCAGTCACAGATGGAAGCGTTGGTGGACCAGTTGCTGATCAACATGGAATTAGGGTTTGAGTTAAGGGTGTTTTTGAAGGAAAGTAGTGATTGTTGATCAGTGGTGTAATTGAGAATTATCTTGGTTGAGCAGAGGGTAAAGCAGTTTAGTATAAAAAGTGCAAAGAAAGGAGTCTCCATTGAGGAGTAATTGATTTTTTTTTTTATATTGCTAAATACTCCATTGTGTTACTAGTGTATATATAGTTATATATAGATGCACATATTCACGTATTATATTGATGGTGTAGAGCACAATAATTGACTAAGGCCTTATTGCCGCGAAAGTTATGAAAGCGTCCTTTTCAATTCCTTAGATGCATTTAAATATAAGGGGCCAAAATTTATAGTAGTATTTTTACTTATATGCGTTTTTTTAAGTGTTAATAGGCAAAAATGCCCTTTTCTTATAAACACTTGTAAAAATGCCCTTTTTCATAAGTGAAAAAGGGCATTTTTACAAGTGTTTATAAGAAAATGGCATTTTTGCAAATGCGACCTCCAAGTCGGCCTTCTGTTTTTTTCGTTTGTTAGTTACTCCAAAATTCCTTCTGTTTCACACGCTTAAGATCTAGGGGGGGCTAGAGCCCCCTCCCAAATTTTGAGTTTTTTAAAAAAAAAATATATATATATAGATATATGTTTATACCTATTATAAATTAATTTTGTTTTATAAAAGAGTATTTGGTTATTATATTATGTTATTTAAAACTATATAATCTATGAAATATTGTTTATTATTATTACTATTATACTTGTCTTTTAATAAAAAAATGCCTAATATGTATGAAATGCTAAAATAAAATTATAATGTATTGAAACTAATTTGTACTAATATATAGAAAATATATAATCTATGAACATGTTGTTTGTTATTATTATTATTATTATTATGATTTTCTTTTAATAAAAAATGTCTTAAATATACGGAATGTCCAAAAAAAGTTTTGTGATATATTGAAACTATATAATCTATGAAAATATTGTTCGTTATTATTAGTATTATGCTCGTATTTTAATAAAAAAAATACCTTAAATATACAGAATGCCCAAAAAAAATTTCTCGGGGGCGGTACAAGTTCAGCCCCCCGAACTTAATTCCTGGCTCCGTCCCTGACGCAATCCTATGTTCTGTAAATCTATCATATCACCCATAGTATATTTTTAAGACAATAAAGCTTAATCTTCCACATCATTTATGAGTTTGTGGTAAGCGATGCAGCTGCGCAAATCGGAGTCTGCTACGGTAGAAACGGCGGAGGATTGCCCCCTCCATCCCGAGTCGTGGCTCTATTCAACCAATACAACATCAAAAGAATGCGAATTTACGATACTGATCCCGCCACCCTCCAAGCCCTCCGCGGCTCCAACATCGAGCTCACCGTCGGAATCCTAAACGCCAACCTCCAACAAATCGCCGCCAGCCAAGCCAACGCCGATTCCTGGGTTCAAACCAACATCCGCAGCTACGGCGACGTCCGCTTCCGCAACATCATAATCGGAAACGAAGTCAGCCCGATCCGGCCCGAAACCTCCCAGTACGTGCCGTTCCTCCTCCCCGCCATGCGCAACATCCGCGCCGCCATCAACGCCGCCGGCCTCGGCCAGATCAAGGTCACCACGGCCGTGGAGACCGAGGTGTTGGACCCCGCCACCAACTTCCCGCCGAGCAAAGGGGAGTTTCGGGCCGAGGTGAAGCCGTTCCTGGACCCCATCGTGGCGTTTCTGGTGGACACCGGCGCCCCTCTGTTCACCAACGTATACCCATTCTTCGCCTACATGAACAATATGGCGCAGATCTCTTTCAATTACGCCTTCCTGCAGCCGAATAGCGGGATCATCGCCGACGGAGTGTACTACGACAATCTCTACTACGCGCTGCTGGACACCATGAACGCGGCTCTGGAGAAGAGCACTGCCAGAATGTTCGCTCCGGCGCAGAACGGGCCGAGGAAGCCGCCGCCGGAGCAGGGCGGGGGAGAGACCGGCGCGTCGACCGACGGGGGGACGGATGCGACTGCTAGTATTGAAAATGCGAGGATCTATAACAATAATTTGATTCGGGTTGTCAAGAATGGGACGCCGAGGAGGCCTAATAAGCCCATCGAGACCTATATATT
Source organism: Salvia miltiorrhiza (assembly GCF_028751815.1). Taxonomy (NCBI): domain Eukaryota; kingdom Viridiplantae; phylum Streptophyta; class Magnoliopsida; order Lamiales; family Lamiaceae; genus Salvia; species Salvia miltiorrhiza. The sequence goes on along the minus strand of NW_026651437.1, from coordinate 364,306 downwards.
TGGTATGTTTGATGAGAATGAGAAGCCCGGCCCGGAAATTGAGAAGCATTTCGGCCTGTTTTATGCCAACGGCCAGCAAAAATACCCCATCGATTTTAGCTAAATGGCTAACTTAGCTGTTGTAATCCTTGAATAATTGTAAGGGCCTTTGCTCTGTATGTCTGTGCAACAATTATGATAATAAGAAAGATTATAGATAATGCATGGTCTATTATGAAACAGACTAGTGGGAAGCTATTTAAACTCGAAGAGGACTTAGTAAGAATTTGATGATATTTTTTCTACGAGCTACATTACTAATATGTGGCACTTACCAATTTGTGAACTTTTTATAGATAGAACAATTGGTTTGATATATCTCCATCACGTGAAAAATGTTTAATTAATGCATGTTTTACTTTTTTCAGTGGCAATTCATCATGCTGCACTTGAAAGATTACAAAAAAATGTCTATAATATAAAATATTGTTTATTAAAAATTTCAAGTTATATAATTAATTATATGTTATTATAAGTTGACTTAATTGACATGTTGGAATAAAAGAGGTCCAATTAAATTGCCATCTGATTTCTGTGATCCAATTAATTGAACCAAGTGAATCGTTTTCTAAAGTTATGGGCAATGATCCATGCGGTAAGGTACACATTTTTCTAACGTTAGGTGTTAGCCTACATCTTATGGTATTGGAAAATCAAGTAGAACTGGGAAAATGGAGAAAAAAGTAATTGCAGCCACAGATATGATTGCCACCAGTTTATAGAAATTAATAAAATATATATATATATATATATATATTACATTTAACAATATTTGTACTCTGTACGACGACAATATAAATTAATATAAAATTAAAAATTAAATTAATATTCAATGAGACGTTGAACGAAGGTTAATTTAAAAAATAAATAAATATATTCTTTATGAACGATGCGCCAATTAATAAAGGAAATTCGAAAGAATTTGTTATAATGATAATTGCCTTGACGATCTGTCTTTAAGCCCGAAAACTTAACGATGGATCTCTTGGCGTCATTTTCATAACAAAATTCGTATTTTTTTTGTAGTGCAACCACACATAACTTCAATAAAGTATTCATAAAAAATTGAAATTAAAAAGTTATCTATACATCAGAATTCCTTTGAAGTTTTTTTGATAATGAAATTGTATATTATATCAACTGAAAAACCAAATAATAACCAAGGTAGTACAAAGTTAAACGAAAATATCCAAATAAATAAAAGGGTTAAGTACCCCTAACATAGAGACTCTTATCACGTATAGTACCCTATACTCGACTTGGGTTCGACTAAACCCCTGAAGTCCTTAATTTGGTGCAATTAAACCCTTCGCCCTAACGGCCGTTTAACGTCGTTAACTATTTTAATTTTTTTTATTATTTTGGTGGTGGTGGGCCCACCCTTCTTCGCCAAGCTCATCGGAAACATGCTCGACAGCAGATCTGTGACCTCTCCACCTCAACGCCGACTCCACAATTCGCCGCACAACCGTAAGGAGCTTTTCATCCTCTTTTTCATCATCAACATCATTGTTTTTAGCATCAAATTCGTCATCCCAATCAGACTCAATTTCTCCATCAATATCGCTACAAAAATTCAAATTTTCTATCTTCTCCATCTCTATTTTATCGATGAATTTCGATAGCCCAAGATTTGAATCCCATGATTTCCCACTCAAAAGATTTGAATTCCCTGATTTCCCCGGCGGTGACGATCGCCTTTCTTGATCCGGAAGTTTCATTTTCGTACCTTGGCGGCTGCGAACCCTAACGTACTTTCGCTTGGTCCTCCGCTCGTATTTGGTTCTCTCTTCGTGCTCCTCCGGCCCTCCGCCGGTAGGTGTTCGCTATTATTTTCGCTACGCTGCAAGTGTACGGTGTAGTTGCAATATAAGGGAAGCAATATCGTATTCCACAAGGACTAGTAGTTCAATTCTAGTGATTATCCTAATTCATTGCACTAATGCTATTTAGACTAAACAATAAGGTGATTGGTTTGATTATCTAACTAATTACTTAACAAGTTCAAAGACAAAGTAAATCAAACAAACAAGGTGGATTAAACAAGTGATGAAGGTGATATAGGGACTAGGTATCAATGGACAAGCAATAGACTTCAATTAGCTCAATATTAATCTTGATGTTCCTAATTATCTAGAGTGATCTCTCAACTAGTTCTAGCCCCCTCCCAAACGACTAAAACGGTAGATTACATAGTTGCTGTCCCCGGTCAACTTCTAACCTATAACTCCCAAAAGCACACAAAGATCGGCAAACTCTCACTCAACTTTCAACCTCCCGATTTATTAAGTCGATATGTTTCAAGCTCCTAATCTATTATGATTATCCTCTCCCGATTCAAATCACAAATTAGAAATGCATAGAAAGTGGCCAACAATCCATACAAGATATAAACCTAGGGCTTGAAAAGATAATAGCAATAGAAACAAACAAGATGTATATTGAGCATAATATTCAATCAATTACAACATCCAAATAGCCTAATCCCCAAATCAAATGGGGACTTAGCCTAACATGTTCACAAACAACATACCTAAGTCAAATGAGTACATAAATGAAAGAGAGAGTAGAAATAACAAATCTTATTCAATGAGTTTCCTTCAATCTTCTCTCTTCTTCAATACTTCAATCTTGGTAGGTGAGTGTGTTAGTGGAGGCTAGGGTTTAGTGTGTGGAGGATTGAGAGTGATGGAGTTGGTGTGTGTGTTGAAAGTTATGAGAAAAAAAAAAGGAAAAAGGGAGTTTTGGGGCTAAAATTCGTGTCTGGGCCCACAAGGGGCAAAACCCCATCTTTTCCCCGCAGTCGTGGTGACCACCGCGACCGAAAAGAAGGAAGCCCGCGGCCGTGGCTCGGACCGCGGGAGATTGCCAAAAACGTTATGGACTGGAAATTCAAGGAGCCGCGGCCACCCCCGCGTCCGCGGATGGGACCACGGTCCTGTGCTCCTCAGCTACGGCCAGTTGCAGCGGCCGTGGGGTCCTGCGCAGCCGGCTTTAGTGGCTCCGTTCTCCCTCGTCCGAGCACCGATTCCAGCGCCGTTTGCTCTCACGGATTTCTCTCGAGACGTACTTCAATCTCTTGTCTTCACAGTTCTCCAATTGATCCTCAATTTTCCATGAAATCACTCCAAAAGCTACACAAAGCATCAAATCTCAACAAAACTCAAAATTGAGGTACAAACACATATTAACAATCAATTCATGGGGAAAAAAGACAACAATTCATGCAATAATGAGGTACGAAAATCATCTTTGTCAGCAAGCTTGGGTGCAATAGGCCGAAATCTGAGCATAACTCGATTCATGACCGAATAATGATTCTCCATGGATTTAAGCGGGCGATGAGGTCTCAGATCTCGCAGGAATCGGCGAATGAAGCCATGGAACTAAGGTTGGTGACACATGTGCGTGGTTTGAAAAGAGAAAAAGAGAGAGAGAGGTGGCAGTTAGGCGATGGAGAATGGAGGAATGGACAGGGGCTGGAAATGCCTCAATCCGTTGTCGAGCGTGTATCCGGTGAGCTTGATGAAGAAAAAGGGGTGGATCCCACCACCAACGAAAAAAAAAATTAAAATAGTTAAGGGTGTTAAACGGTCGTTAGGGCGGAGGGTTTAATTGCACCAAATTAAGGAATTCGGGGTTTAGTTGAACCCAAGTCGAGTATGGGGTGCTATACGTGATAAGGGCCTCTATGTTAGAGGTTTATTTGATACTTAACTCTAAATAAAAATATAACCCAATGCAAATCGATAACTACTCGCAACAGAGAGATTTTGACACCTTTACTTTGTCGCTTGAGCTAGCTGGTCTTCTAGGCGAATTCGTTTTGACAATTTAATTTGCATGGAATATTTAGCCAACGACGAAAGATGGTGCTCGCGTTTGTAAGTGAGATTGTTTGTCGGCTGTTAATTATGGATGCAATTAGTTTCTAATTTCAACACTGGACGAAACTAAAGCTACTATTTACATATCAGAAAAAAAATAAACAAGAGAATACTCTCTCCATCCTAATATAAATGTCTCATAACTTTGGTGCACGAAAATTAACAAATATATAAAGTGGGCTGGTGAGAATTGTTTAAATATTAGGTATATAGAGAAAATATAATATATTGGCAAAAAAAAAATGGGACATTTATATTGGGACGTCCCATTATGAAAAGTAGAACATTTATATTGAGACGAAGGGGAGTAATTAATAGAGCTTAATTAAGAATCCTATGAGTTATTATTAGGAAATGATGTTAGGTCCAGAGGGTCTCGAATAGGTGTATGGGGGGGGGGATACACCTATGGGCTATTTTTACAAATCCTCAATCAGAGGGATCTCAGATAGAGATCAAAACGAAACTTTACACGCAAACACAGACTCATGTTTTACTGAAAATAGTTTTGACCAAACAGGGTTGACGACTGATACTGAAAGCTCTTCAGTAAAGAGTTATCTGTTAAGTTGCTGGAACTTAACTGATGCAAGTAAGGGCTTCAGTCGGGTTTGCTAAAACAGAGATGATAACACTCTTCCTGACTATCAGAAGATAGATCAGTCAAACTGATATCATACGCAGCGGAAATTAAACTTAGTTTCGCAATAGCCTCGGTGGAGCACGTTGTTGGTTTTTAGGTTTCTCTTTGCAGTTAATCAGTGTTCAGTTTATCAATTGAAATAACACAAGTAATAATGTAAAACTGAAAGCTGTAAACAACACAGAGACTTTTACGTGGTTCGGAAAAACCCTTTCCTACATCCACGGTTGGTTGATCAGACCAACAATCCACTCCGCAAGTGCTTAACAGGTGCACTGCAAACCAAACCGTGTGCTTGTCGGGTGCACACAACCGTACCACTGAAGAAAACCCTTCTTCAGTACCCACACTTCACTCGTGTCGGATTTCTCTTGCTCAGCACAACCCGTGCTAAGACTTCTCACTCAGAGTCAGAGTACCTTCCTGAACTCCGAATCACTCAAACACTCTTTTGGGGGGGAGGTTTGAACGAGTGCCAACTATACTACAAAGAACAAGTTCTTTGAAGCAAGTTTGACCTTTGGCTTCTGGGTAAACAGAGGTTTGCCTAAGGTCTAAGAGAATATGTGTAATCAGCAGTGACTGATTTTGGCTTTGGAATTCTCTTCTTCGATTCAAGCTTTGGGGAGGTTAAGCTTTAGGCTGAGTAGCAATTTCGGCAGAGCTTCAGCTTATATCGTTGAATCGGTGAAGGTTGAAGTGATCCTCGAGCGTGATCACTAATTTCTTAGCAACAAATACTGCAACTAACACAGGCAATTGTAGCAAGTAAAAAGTAACCGAGTATCGTATCCACAGGGACTATTATGACGAATCACCTTAAGTAATCCCAATTAAACTCTAATAATATTCAGGCAAACGAAAGAAGGAAGGTTTAATTAACTAAAACGCAAACGTTCCTAACAATAATTAAAAGATCGTAGGAAAAATCAAATATAAAAGACAACTGATCCTAGGGTAGTAGATTCATTAATTAAATCTACGCAATTAATCTATTAATCCTATGTACCAGTTTAATCCAGTTATGATGAGAGATCACAAAACTATTCACAAGCTTCTCTAACGAACACCTATGAAAGTAGATTAATTTACCCCCCTTCACATTCAAGACTCCAAGGAATAAATTAACTCCCAAGCGTACACAAAGAATAGCTCCCTATAGTTTCACCTATTCCATTCAAGTGTCAAGGCTACTACTATATCATGCATTCCTGAATCGGCTGAACAATTGTCGCATTCAAGACTCAAACTGAACAGCTAGACATGTAAATTATTGGCCAAATAATTCACAAGAAATTAAGCACCAGGAATCACGAATCATAAACTGGAAAGCACAAAGGTATTAACAAATAAATCACATAAATTCAATCAACTATTTACAAACCCTAGAATCAGCTAAAGAAAATTAGCTAGACATAGCAAAATAAAACATAAACACAATTAAAAAGAAAGCAATTGTAAAAACTGAATTGTATAAAAACTGAATAAAAACTGAAGTAGCGACTTGAATCTTCAATCTTGATCCAAGCCTTGAAAACTAGAAAACAATAAAAATCTATATCTAAAAACTAAAGTATGAATGCTTGGGTTATGGGGTATGTTGGTTTTTTCCAATAGGTCAAAAGAGGACCTATTTATAAGCTTCAGCTTTCCTTCGGATCACCATGAAAGTTGCCATGCAAAGTAGAATTCTAAAGGTAAGAGAATCGTGTGAATTAAGGTAACTCTCCAGCTAGATGCGCACTCCGAAGAAACTCTCCCACTCACGCCGACTTCGCAGCTCTCGCCAGAGGAATGGATGATTTCCCTGACCTCGCCAGAGAAATGGTTTCGCCAGAGGAATGGGTGATATCTCTGGTACTTCGTCAGCAGAATGGGTCGCCAGCGGAATGTCTTCCGCTCTGGCTTTCTTCAGAGGAATGGTGACTCCTCTGAAATTGAGGACTTGACTTCTCTGGCAGCGGGGACTCGATCCCGCTGCGCTGGACTCCGCTGGCGCCTCTCGGCAGAGGAATAGGCGATTCCTCTGACTAGCGACTTCTCTGGCATGTTGATTTCTCTGGCGATTCCGCACTCGCTTCGATTCCTCTGCACTGGAGACTTGATTCCTCTGACTCCAGTGGAATGATGATTTCTCTGCTCTAGAGATGTCGGTTCCTCTGGAAAATGCTAGATTCATCCAAATTCATCCAAAACTGCATTCTTCCATCTCGAGAGCCTAAATCTCCTGCAAAGCATAAAATACACCATAAACGCACCAAATTCCAGAAGATTATCTTTAAACACGCACAAACAAACCCATAAAAATAGTGTAAATTAAGCATAAATCAACTCCCCCACACTTAGCCTTTTGCTTGTCCTCAAGCAAAATTTATATGAATCCTAGGAAGAAATTGATTTCAACAATGTGCAGTTCCAACCAAACATTCACAAAGTCAATTCAATACTTTACAATCAACACACATCTCTCGGTCATGCAAGTAACTCAAAGTTTAAGGAGCAACAAAAGAGTAATGCAAGTAATTCGATCAGACCCAATTCTCCGCTAGAAGTGAATTCCCTAATGTGATCACCTTTATAATCAATATCATCAATTTATTCACACTTTGTGTGCTTGAGATTTCGACAGTTGAGCCAAAATTCATGAAATAAAAACCATTTGGATGTACTCCAAAGTCTTTTCACGTGGTTTTCCATGCTCATAGTTAGACTAGAGGAGCAGAGACTCAGAGCTATCACATTTTAGTACAGGCCAGATGTTTCAGAGCTGGCAATTTTTTTGAAGTTGGCAATTCGTCCAACATTTTCACAGATAAGATACGATCGTAGGCAATCACAATGACAACACTCCTTCTAGCATCTACCGGACAAATCACGTTTTACTAACTTACAAAAGTGTTGCAACAAAACTCATAATTCTTTGCACAATCAAGAAACATATATCCAAAGTAAAATAAGAATAACCTCCATTCATTCACAAACCCGAAATGCACATTGAAAACCATCTTCTCTTCCACAAATTCATAAAAATTAGCTAGATTCTAGACCAAAAACTAAGCATAGAAAAATCAATTTCGCCCAATTTTGAAAAAATATAAGCACAAAACACCACTCCCCCACACTTAAAGCATGCCATGTCCTCAGGGCATAAAAGAAATATTAAGAGTGTAGAAAACGTCCCTGATTATCGGCAATGAAAAACTGAATCATCGGGCGAAGTGGTGAAGAAGAGGGTTTGCGGTCTGTTTCAGAGGTAAGAGTGACTTCTCTGGCGGCCAGAGCAGCGAAGAGAGTGACTGCGCTGGGATATGACGACCTCCAGAAATCTGACAAAGAAACACTAAACCCCAAACAAAACAACAAAACAAAGAGAAACAAAACGAAACTAAAACGAAACTGAAAGAAAGAAAAACAAAACAAAGAAAAAAATAGTTGGGTTACCTCCCAACAAGTGTTTAATTTAACGTCTAGAGCTCGACGATACCTCATGGCTCATCCTATCCCCACACGCTGGAAAACAAAGAGGGGCATCAAAAGAAGGCAAACATCTAAATCCCATAACACCTCTGAAAAGGTAAGCCAACCAATCACACAATCAACGATAAAGCAATCGGGATCATTATGCTTCAAAGATATCTCCAAGAACTTGACTATCTTTTCATCTGAATTTGGCTTGGCCAAGCAGCGGGGGATTGGAACAGCAAGCTTGTACTCGGTCCTGGGAGTAGTAGGAATAGAACTTCTTCATCCTCTGCTCTGCATGATCCCGCTGCTCTGCAGAGGAATGGTGATTCCTCTGCTCTGGATAATCCCGTTGTTCTTCATCCTCAACTGAATTATCAACCACCCGGATGGAATGACATTGCTGATTTTGCTGAGGTTGTTGATATTGGCTCTTCGGGTTGAACTGAGTGTTGCTAGGAAATTGGCCTGGCTTGTTCTGCGCAGCTGCTTGGTTAGCCATCTGACCAACTTGAGTCTCCAACATCTGCACCTGCTTGGACAATGCTGACAAATTTTGCTCCATGTTGGAGATTTTGATCCCCATGTTTGCCGAGTTTGCCTCTATCCCGGTCACCTTCACCAACACTTGCTTCATCATCTCCTCTAGTGAATCCTTCTTCGGCTCATTGACAATCATCCTTGTGGAGCTCCGATCATGTGGCAATTGGTAGCTATTGGAGGCCATCTCCTCCAATTCAAAAGTATTTGCCTGCATAGCTGACCCCCGTCCACCTCCATCAAATTGCCCAACTTGAGATTGGTACATGTAATCGAGTAGTGAAGGTGGTGGAGGAGGCTGTGCACGTCTGTTGGCCTCTTTAATTTGTCTTTGCTCATCCAGTTGCCTTTGCAGTTCTGCAACTATACGCCACGCAGCTTCAAGATCCAAATTCTCAACCATCGCGAGATTCTTCTTCTCGCGGTTGTCCAACAGCTGAGACTCCAAACGAAAATCAGGAACTGAAAATAAAAGCTAAAAATAAAATAAAATAAAATAAAAACTTATTACGCCTGAAATAATGCTTAAGTCTAATCAGAAATATTAAAGTAAATTCTAAATAGTCCCCGGCAACGGCGCCAAAAAGTTGATCACTAATTTCTTAGCAACAAATACTGCAACTAACACAGGCAATTGTAGCAAGTAAAAAGTAACCGAGTATCGTATCCACAGGGACTATTATGACGAATCACCTTAAGTAATCCCAATTAAACTCTAATAATATTCAGGCAAATGAAAGAAGGAAGGTTTAATTAACTAAAACGCAAACGTTCCTAACAATAATTAAAAGATCGTAGGAAAAATCAAATATAAAAGACAACTGATCCTAGGGTAGTAGATTCATTAATTAAATCTACGCAATTAATCTATTAATCCTATGTACCAGTTTAATCCAGTTATGATGAGAGATCACAAAACTATTCACAAGCTTCTCTAACGAACACCTATGAAAGTAGATTAATTTACCCCCCTTCACATTCAAGACTCCAAGGAATAAATTAACTCCCAAGCGTACACAAAGAATAGCTCCCTATAGTTTCACCTATTCCATTCAAGTGTCAAGGCTACTACTATATCATGCATTCCTGAATCGGCTGAACAATTGTCGCATTCAAGACTCAAACTGAACAGCTAGACATGTAAATTATTGGCCAAATAATTCACAAGAAATTAAGCACCAGGAATCACGAATCATAAACTGGAAGGCACAAAGGTATTAACAAATAAATCACATAAATTCAATCAACTATTTACAAACCCTAGAATCAGCTAAAGAAAATTAGCTAGACATAGCAAAATAAAACATAAACACAATTAAAAAGAAAGCAATTGTAAAAACTGAATTGTATAAAAACTGAATAAAAACTGAAGTAGCGACTTGAATCTTCAATCTTGATCCAAGCCTTGAAAACTAGAAAACAATAAAAATCTATATCTAAAAACTAAAGTATGAATGCTTGGGTTATGGGGTATGTTGGTTTTTTCCAATAGGTCAAAAGAGGACCTATTTATAAGCTTCAGCTTTCCTTCGGATCACCATGAAAGTTGCCATGCAAAGTAGAATTCTAAAGGTAAGAGAATCGTGTGAATTAAGGTAACTCTCCAACTAGATGCGCACTCCGAAGAAACTCTCCCACTCACGCCGACTTCGCAGCTCTCGCCAGAGGAATGGATGATTTCCCTGACCTCGCCAGAGAAATGGTTTCGCCAGAGGAATGGGTGATATCTCTGGTACTTCGTCAGCGGAATGGGTCGCCAGCGGAATGTCTTCCGCTCTGGCTTTCTTCAGAGGAATGGTGACTCCTCTGAAATTGAGGACTTGACTTCTCTGGCAGCGGGGACTCGATCCCGCTGCGCTGGACTCCGCTGGCGCCTCTCGGCAGAGGAATAGGTGATTCCTCTGACTAGCGACTTCTCTGGCATGTTGATTTCTCTGGCGATTCCGCACTCGCTTCGATTCCTCTGCACTGGAGACTTGATTCTTCTGACTCCAGTGGAATGATGATTTCTCTGCTCTAGAGATGTCGGTTCCTCTGGAAAACGCTAGATTCATCCAAATTCATCCAAAACTGCATTCTTCCATCTCGAGAGCCTAAATCTCCTGCAAAGCATAAGATACACCATAAACGCACCAAATTCCAGAAGATTATCTTTAAACACGCACAAACAAACCCATAAAAATAGTGTAAATTAAGCATAAATCAGAGCGCTATTTGTAGGAGAACTCTTGAATAGATCCGTTGGCGTAGAACGTCATCAAGATTTCTTCCTTTGGAGAGCAATTCGAATTTGGGCTGAGGCTTCAATCTTCGAGGTTCCTTGTCTGGGTGGAAACGGCTCTCTTGATGGACAGGAGATGTGACGTCTCTGAAAAGTAACCACCAGATAGGAATGACCTCTGCAGAGATAAGGATATCCTGAGATCTCTGCATTTAATGCGGCTGTACTTTATGAGTACGTGGCTTCCTCTGAACGTTGGAAGATCAGTCCTAGGAGGAATGTTCAACTGATACTTGACTTTAGTATCAGTCCATTGCGCGCATTAAGTAATTAGTTTTTAACTGATTCTTCAACTGATACTTCAGTTGGTATCTGCAGTCTTCAGTCCTTCGTTCTTCAGTCTTCAGTCCTTCGTTCTTCGACACCGCAAGCTAAACTAGAAATAAGATTATTATTTGAGAAATGTTATGCTACATACCTTATGTGAGCACCACTCACATTTAACCCTCATTAGCGTATTCTTTTTTTATTTATGCGTTTATTTTTATTCTATTACTTCATAATTTGGTATTGGAATCGTTATTTTTATAAATTACATAAAAATCAAAGTTCGATTTGTTATTTTTAATAATGATTTGAAGTTAAAGGGAATATGAACAAATCAAACTTTAATTTTATGTAATTTATAAAATTAACGATCCCAATACCAATTTATAAAGTATTAGAATAAAAATAAACGCCTAAATCAAAAAAGAATACGCTAACGAAGGTTAAATATGAGTGGTGCTCACACAAGGTGATCATATAAGGTATGTAGCATAACATTTTTCTTGTTAGTATTAGTGTCCTGATTGGCTTATATTTTGAAGTAAGATTTTATATAAAATAATCTCTAAAATCTATACTATTATATAATTAAGAGCCTTGTTTTATAAAATTTAATTTTCTATTGTATCCTTATTATATATTTAATTTAAGGATAATATAGTGTATTATTGATAATATAGATATATTTAATTATTACTGTTATAAATAGGTGTTCTGTTACAAATTTTAGTTGCATATAATATCCTTGATGATGATGACAATCAAGTGGTCTTAAGATTTGGGCCTAGTCCGAGAATTCGGAAGGTCATGGGTACGGACCGTACGGTGATTCAGTGCACCAGATCGACCCCAATTATGTGAGAATAAGGAGCAATTACGAAAGCTAGGCCCAATTGGATGGAGATTTTTTTTTTTTTTGTAAAAGAATCATATAGCTTTTGTTTTTCACAAAACATGTTTTGAAATTACGCATATTCAAATGATATGAGATACAGTGTTTCACAATCTTATGTGTCATTGGGTCCATACTTATATCTATTATTTTAAAAATATTTTTTTATACAAATAAAATTTATTATGATACTATGAATTATATTTAATTTTTATTTCAATTTTTTTTTAATTATACATCATGACTTTGAATTTATCGACCTATTATTAGCTAATAAAAGTGAAATTAAATGATAAAAATAATTATATACCCTAAATTGATGGAATAAACCCTTGTTAATAATCACAAAATTAAACTAAAGCATATAAAGTTGAGATTGAAAAAAATATATATAAGAAAAACTGAAAATGAGACATAAAATATGGTATGCTGAATCTCATTCCATATTCAAATCTACCATTTCAATAATTCTCTTCAAACTTATCATAAATCTATGACATGCTCCTCGGTAACTTTGATACAACTGGCATAATAAGCACTACGAGCAACTATTTATGTATATCATGCATGTATCATTTTTTTTAGGCGACATGTCTCTTTGTTTATATATATTCGTTAATTCGAATTGCTAAAAGAGTCGACTAATTAATAGATCAAATTTATAAACGTTTTGATACACAAGATTTGTCATCCGAAATGAGACATGACGATTCGTTAAGAGATATGTTGGCGGTGATTCATGTTTTGGTATTGAATCTTGCTTGCATGAGTAGCACGATTGCACAAATGTGAATCTTTAATTAGTTTCATGCCTAACAAAATTATCTTAATTTTATTAATTAAGATGGGTGTGAATGTGATGTGTGTAGTGCTACGCAACATGGGGAAGAAAACAAAGTACGAAAATGAGGATTGACGGAAAAGTTGGGGCAAAGAAAAAAGCATGCAAATGAGAAGCTACGAAAGATTCGCGATCTAAAATAAAAGGAATAATTACACAAGAGTTTTCCCTTTCAAGCATGGCATTATCGTCCATAGAAATCGGGGACAAAAAATATCACTCATGCTGCCCCGACCCGACCTACACGCCCTAGCTAGATGCACGTCCATTTCCCCTTCGAATTATCGGATTAAATATTATACTATTTGTAAATTTTTGTAGGCCACTTAAGACACGTTACAAAATTAGGCCACATTTTTTCGGGCTTGTAAATTTGGGCCATTTAATATTAATTTCGGCGTAAATGAGCCGCATTTGGGCCCGATCGGGCTATTTTTCACTTGAGACGTGCATGACTTCACAGCTGGAGCCCGAACATTGATGTGGATTTTTTTTATTTGTGTTTTTTAGTTATGTATTATTTATAGTTTATTTTTATATATGTATAAATATGCCAAATAAAAGAATGAAATAAAATTCAACATCAGCGTTCAGGCTGTAGTTGTGAAGTCACGCATGTCTCACGTGCAAAATAGCCCGATCGGACCCAAATGTGGCTCACTTACGTCAAAATTAATAATAAATGGCCCAAATTTGCAAGCCCGATAAAATATGGTCTATTTTGCAAAGCGCCCTAACTTGGTAGCCTACAAAAATTTTGAACTCCTATTTGTCTAGTTTAATAATTATTCTAAAATTTCAATAATATCAATAAAAAACCTAAACTATTGATTGTGCCTATAATGTTCTTACTAACGTTTTTGATTGGCAAAATACCTACTTATAATGGCTAACTTTTTGAAAAATATATCATGCTATCTTAATTATACTCCTTCGTAGTTTTTTCATGATGTTCTAACACAACTTAGTTATAAGTTAGCATTTTGTAAACCAAAAATATTAGTGAAGGAATTTTTTGTAAACTTTTAATAGTTCAAGTATTTTATTGATATAATATTGAAAGTATAGGATATTTTTGTAAACATATGAATAATTTAGAATTTAATTTAATAATTGCCCATTCCAGTATATATAAAAGATTCTGCATTTACACTACTACACGGTTATCTATTTTAAATTCAAATGTAAGCGTCCTATATTTTGGGTTTCTACAAGAAGCTACTTCATTCATCCTTTTTTTTTTATTTTATGAAATTACATTATAAATAATACAAACCACTCACACACCCCACCTAGTGGTTATTGTGGCCGAGAGTATTCATAAACATGTGGTTCATTTACTAATAGTCTCAAAATTATATCGGTGTGGGACTTTAATTACACAACCTACAATTGTAACATAAGTGACATGGATTATGTGCCGTCATGGAATGAAGGGTTTACAATGTCACAATCTTATACTCCCTCCGTCCATGAAAGAACTTCCTAAGAGGGAGTGACACGGGTTTTAAGAAAAATATTGTTAAGTGTATTGAGAATAGAAAAAAAATTATTGAGTATATTGGGAGTGGCGAAAAAGTGTAATAATTAATATTGAGAGTTGTGAAAAAGTGAAAAGTAAGTAATTATAAGTGGTGGGGTATAGTCCAAAAATAAGTAGAAAAATTTTTCTATGGACGTTCCAAAAAAAAATAGCATGTTATTGTAATACCCCGTTTCCCCGAGCTAAATTTAGAATAATTTTGAACTCAGATTTAAGATAATTCACGCCGGAATGAGAAAAAGAATTTATTTTTTAATTCCAACAAAAATGATTTACAAAAACATTTGTAAAATTAGTTATTGAATTTATATGCATTGCATATTTATTTAATTTAGCATTCAAGCATTTTTCACGAGATATTTATTTAGCAAACCCTAAAGTATTTATTACAGTTTTCATAGTACAACCCGGAAGATTTTTATTTTATTTTATTTTATTTCCTTCCTTTCCACCCACACTTTCCACCCCACCTTTCCTCCAACACTTCCCACTATCAGCAAAAGTCCCATCCACCATTTACACCCACCTACCCACCTACTCCATCTTTCTCCTACAAATCCTGCAGCTAAGTTCTCCATATCCAAAGCTCAAGAATTTCAGCAACTAAGCATATACAGAAACTGATCTAGCAGAATCCTTATAAAGGTTTCACTTCCAAACTTTACTCTATAAATTGTATTCTTTGCCATCTTTATTAAAATGACAGTAGAGCTACATCACGAGCATACATATGTATTCGCATAATTATATAAATAGATACAATCTGTGCATATGCATATGAAAGCATGAATAATTGTATATGATGTCTTAAAACTTTGTTTTGATGTCGGGGCTGCTGTTTTTGTGAGTGTGAAGTCAGAATCGGGTAGAGTTGGCGGTGGCTCGTTGCTGCCGTCTGAGTAAGAACAGAAGGGAAATGGGCGGCGGTGGTGGCAGCTTGGTGGCTGCTACTCGCTGGGAATTTGAGGGCGGCGATGGCGGTGCCATCGGCCAAGGTTGAGCAGAAGAGAGGTCGGAGATCTGAGGGAGAGACGGCGGTGGCTATCGTTGCTGTCGCCGGGAGGTTTGAGAAAGAGCAGAGGGAGGCAGAGCTCCGGTGGCGACTGTGTTGCTGCCGTCGCGGATTGTGAGAGAGACGAACGGGCTGGGAGAAGTCGAAGGCGGCGTCGCCTGATCTACGGGCGGCGGCCGGAGATTCGAGGGAGAGGGGCGGACCGGCAGTAGCTTCTCGCTGCTGACTCGCCGGGGTTCCAGAGAGGAATCGTGGCGGCGCGATTTGGTTAGGTCGGAGGGAGATGAGGCCGGTGGCCCTTCGCCGGAGACGAAGCCGCGGCGGCGGAATTTATGGTGAGAGAGAGAGGTGCGAATTTTGTGAGAGAGAGAGAGAGAGATGGAACGGATGTAGGAGAAGGAAGGAAATGGAGAGGAAATTGGGATGGGCTTTGGGCTTAACCACTTGGGCCGATTTTATTTTAAAAGGAAAATGTTGGGCCGAGTCAGTTGGGCCGAATTTTGTTTAATTTTTATTTCAGTTGGGCTGATTGGGTTATTTTCAGATTGGGCCCTTATTTAAATATCATTTGGGTCTATTATTATTTTAAACTTTGGGCCGTCTTGATTAATTAAATTAATTGGGCTGTCCTATTTTAATTAATTGAACTATTAATTAGTTTAATTAATTATTTTCAAAGATTAATTTTCATAATAATATCAAATTATTATTATGTGCATATTTAAGTAATTACTTATTATATGCTAAGCATGACATGACATTTCATTTGCATCATGAAATAAAAAGTATTTATGATTTAATTGGTTTTATTTATAATTCCAATTATTAAAGAAAGATGAGTAAGAATAGTGTTGGTGTTCTTAACTCAAGAGAAATGTTTTCAATTATTTATTCATTAAAATTTAAAAACCCGGCTAAGTGGATCATAGAATATTAAGCACTACACCATGACTTAAGATTAGTTTCACGAGACCTATTAAGAATAGAATTTCTTGTAGGCTTTGTGACCAGGGGGATTAGCGCTGCTTTCCCAAGACAGGTTTTTATGTGTATGATCTTCAGGCTTTGCCTATCCAGGTGGGCTTACTTTCCAAATGTACAAAGTATGATTGAGTTATTAAGCTCTAAATATTTCAATGAAATGCAAATTGTTTATTTAATGTAATGAAAACTGTTTATCCAATAAAATGTTTATGTGCACTCTGCTCTGTTTAAGGCTCGCACAGTTAATCAATTGAGGTTCTCTTATGACCTAATACGTTGTTTGAGAATTGTGTACACTTGTTAGTTGACTCGGTGGGTTGATCTCCATCGGGCTCTAACCAGAGGCGTTATAAGGGTGCTCGGCTGGATGTGTTCCGGAGCATGAGAAATATCAGGCCTGCCTGGGTAGCGTCCCGAGGTCAAAGTAAACTTGTCTGGGTTACGCCCTCAGTTCAAGTAAGCAGGAGACAGAGATCCGTCGGTGGCTAAAAGGTCCGGGATCACAGCGAGTAACAGAAAGGGAGTGTGACATGTGCGCACAAATGAAAGAAAATGTTTTAACATGCTTAGAAGTACTTCTTTCAATTTAAAACCTTCTAAGTCATGTCAAGTATGATTGGATAAACTGTCTTTAAGAAAATAATGAAATGTTTATGAAAATGCATGCCCACTAAGTACATTAGTACTTAGCCCAAAAATACTTTCAAATGTTTTCAGGTTGGCTGGCCGGTGCTGACGGGACGGAGCTGAGGCTAGAGATAAATTCCTATGTTAGACTTCCGCTGTAGCAATTACTCATATCAGTCTTTTGTTTTCCCAACTTAAGATCTTCATGTTAAATTTCAAATGATATATCTGACCGAGCTTAGACTCTTCACTACTTAATTTATGCCAATGAATGTCGGTTGTCAGAAGCATGAAACAAAACTTGTGATCCAAAGGGGCATAACCCGACTTTCTATCCTATTTCGGGTTTTTACAAGGTTGTTCCTTGTTTATTTCTATGAATTAGTTGCACCTCGATTATATTTATTCATTCAAGAATCGGGGTGTGACAGAATGGTATCAGAGCATGAGTTTTCTTTCATGTTTCTGATAACCATAAGCTTTTGATGTCGAGTCTAGAATAGTATCTCTAGACTTCTAAGAATGTCAGTAGCCCTCAGCTCGCCGTCACACTGCCGCAACAAAGGTACGATAATAATTTCAAAAATATACATATATGTATTTCAGATGTTATAAATATTTCCAAGAAAAAGTGTGCGCTTCAATGAATGATGCTATGTGAATTGCTTATCGCTTTCCATATGTTATAAGTTATGAATTGCTAATCGCTTTCATATTGTTATCTTGGGTCTCCGACTCATATAACCAAGCTCAGTATCGTGTTTGGGACAACCCGAGCCCTTAACGATAAGATAAGTAAGTATCGTGTTTGGGACTACCCGAGCCCTTAACGATAAGATGAGTTAAAGTCGTGTTTAGGACTATTGAGCCTTTCACGAATACCAGATGTATTGTCGAGTTAGATTTTTTGAATCTTTCCGGCACCAACAAAGTTTTCATGAAAGGGACTTTAAATGTCCATATATGTTAAGGTTTCAAAAGAAACAGAAGTATGTATGTATGTATGAATGAATGAGAAAGCTTTATGTTGTCGTTATAGGCTAGCTGCCTATACGATTAGAATGATGGGTCCTCTTACAAACCGTTTGAGTACCACCCAAGAATGTTTTGAGAATGTTAATCGTGATAGCACCGCTTGATCGATTTAAGTAAAGACTGGTAAGATAGAAATGTTTAACATAGAGATGTTACAACATAGAGGCACTGCCTTAAGACTAATGATTCACTTGAGCTATTTCAATAGCGGTGAGATTAAGTTTTTCACATAAGAACTTATGTTGCTTATGATTATGATGTCAGTTGTGATAGCTTTGCTAGAACGGCATAGAATGGACTTTTATGGTATCAATGACTTATGATGAAGTACTTACTAGTAAGTTTTAAGTTAGAAGTTTGACCAGAGACTTACATGAATAAGAAGTTGACATGATTGGGGGCGAAGCTCCCATTTGACTGAGTGATTCGTTTTGTTGGGTCTGGCCAGCCCACATGACTAAGATCTCGGTGATTGTCAATTAAGATTTTTGATCTCGAGGTAGAGCATCATCACAATATATAGAGACTCACACTATATAGTTGTTACAATAGAATATCCTTTTATCACGATAAGTATAGTAGCGATTAGAATTACTCAGTTTATTATTAGTTTTCAACCAGCTGTCAATATGTGGTCCACATGGTGGACAATAATAAGAAATACGTAAAGGAGTTCGTGAATGAATCGCGTCATGAGATATTCAATTTCCCTAGTGAACCAGGGAGACATTATGAAGGAACAAGCAATGAACGAGACTCTCACCACCGAGTCACTACAACAAATGGAGAAGTAAAAAGTTCACGCACAAACAAGATATGTACACCACCTCAAGATGGAGGTAAAGAAAAAGGAAATGGAATGAAAGAAATAGAGGAAACCCTTAAATGGAAGGAAAGCACTAGAACTAAACTTAAGGTATAACCCAACCCCAAGGCTAGTAGGCTCAAGCTAAGAGAGTGAATGCTTTGGCTAAAGTGCCAGAAGCTACAGCAAGAATAAAGTTGGAACGCCACCACAATGGAAACTTAGAAACCCCATTAAATAACCATTTGGAAATGGGAAAATGAGTTTACAGGGCAGAAGGAGTGCCATTAATCCTCGAAGTGAAAGTTACGAAGACGATGAGAAAAGTTTGATGTTAGAATTCCCTAGTCAATCTGAGAAGGTGACTTAGTACGAAGGAAACAATTAAGGAAGTTCAACAGATTTGAGAGTACAAATATATTTTTTCCAATGAATTACCAAATTTTCACCAGACCTAGTTTCATGCAACATAGTATGTCACTATGGGGAGCACTAATTAAAGATGTCAAAGAAAAGATGATACACTAAGGATGTGTATTGATTATAAGAAGTTGAAGCAAGCTCATAAGAATAGATATCCTCTTCCGAGGATAGACGACCTGTTAAATTAGTTGAGAGGAGCCGGTGTGTTTTCCAAGATTGACCTAAGATCTGATTACCACCAACTCAGGATTAAAAGAGAAGACATTCCAAAGACAGCATTTCGAACGCGTTATGGACTTTACGAGTTCACAGTGATGCCCTTCGATTTAACGAATGCCCCAGCAGTTTTCATGGACCTAATGAATAGAGTTTTCCATCAGTATCTCGATAGTTTTGTCTTAGTGTTTATCGACGACATCCTCGTATACTCTAAGACCGAAGAACAACATGAAGAGCACTTACGCATCGTACTCAAAACCCTGCGCAATGAGAAATGGTTTACCAAATTCAACAAGTGTGAATTTTGGTTAAAGGAAGTTATGTTTCTTGGTCACATAGTGTCGACTGAAGGAATCAAAGTAGACCCCGCCAAGGTCGAAACAGTCAAGGAATAGAAGGCACCATCAAATGTCAATGAGATTATAAGTTTTATCGGTGTAGCAGGTTACTACAGAAGATTTATCGAAGGATTCTCGAAATTGGCTAGGCCAATGACTCAACTTTTGAGAAAATGGACTAAATACGTTTGGTCTGAAGCGTGCGAACAAAGTTTTAAGTAGCTCAAGACTAGGCTGACTACTGCACCAGTGTTAGCAATACCAGGAGAGAATGAAGAATTTGAGGTGTACACTGATGCCTCGAAACTAGGAATGGGTTGCGTGTTGATGCAAAATCAGAAAGTGATAGCATATACGTCTCGTCAATTGAAGCCCCATAAGCTGAACTACCCGACTTATGATTAGAATTAGCAGCCGTTGTGCACGCGCTGAAGATTTGGAGACACTACCTCTATGGAGTTAAGTGTAAGATCTTTACAGATCATAAGAGTTTAAAGCACTTCTTCGAGCAAAAGGATTTGAACATGAGACAATAAAGATGGCTCGAATTAGTAAAGAATTACAATTGCACCATCAGTTACTATCCAGGAAAAGCGAATGTAGTAGCTGACGCACTGAGTCGAAAGACGAAGGCTAAGCTAGGGTATTTCATCACCCAACATAAGGAACTGATTCGTGACTTCGCCTCACTCAGTTTAGAGAGTATTTATTCCCCAGATTCAGTATCGGGTTGTGTAGCTGCGCTGACAGCTAAACCTGATTTGAGAGAAAGAATTTTGCAAGCACAAAGAGAAGATTGGTTCTTGGAGAAGATGCGTCTCGCTGCAAGAACGAATGAAACGAAAAGATTAACTGAAGCAAAGGATAATACACTTGTGGTTGGTGAAAGATTGTGTGTGCCGCACAATGAAGAGTTAAAGAACGAGATTATGAGCGAAGCTCATGATACTCCATACACAGCACACCCAGGCAGTACAAAGATGCACCAGAATTTAAAGAAAATTTTCTGATGAACAGGAATGAAAAGAGATAGTACGCCTTCACGGTGTACCTGTATCTATCACGTCAGATCGTGACACCAGATTCACATCGCGTTTCTGGAAAAGTTTACAAGAAGCAATGGGCACTCAGCTGAATTTCAGCACAACGTACCATCCTCAGACTAACGGACAGTCAGAAAGAACGATTCAGATTCTAAAATTTTTGTTGCGAACGATTGTCGTAGACAAAGGTAGAAGTTAGGAGGATTTGTTACCTCTAGTAGAATTTGCTTATAACAATAGTTATCAAGCAACATTTGGAATAATCCAGATGAGGCCTTGTATGGCTGAAAATATAGTTCATCACTTTACTAAGATGAAGTGGGTGAAAGAAAGCTGTTAGGTCCTGAACTGGTCCAACAGATGGTTGAGAAGGTCGACCACATCAAGCAAAGAATCAAAGAAGCTCAAGATAGACAAAAGTCTTACGCCGATAAACGCCGATCGGAGTTAGAATTCAATGTTGGGGATCGAGTTTTCCTCAAAAGTTTCTCACTCAAAGGGAGTATTACGTTTCAGAAAGAGGGGCAAGTTACGACCCTGTTATATAGGACCTTTTGAGATCCTAGATAAGATAGGCCCTGTAGCCTATAGGTTGGCATTGCCGCCCAGTATTGGAGACATACACAATGTGTTTCATGTCTCTCAGTTAAGAAAGTATGTGTTTAATCCAAAGAATTTGATTAAGCCAGATAAAGTAGTCCTAGTCAGGACTTAAGTTATGAAGAAAAATCAGTCCAGATACTTGATCGCAAGGTTCAAGTTTTTTTTGAGACAATAATTTTGTTCTCATCATGAAGTGGAACCATCACAGGATGGAAAAGGCCACAACAGAGATAAATGAAACGAATGACTAGTATCACAAGCAAGAATACCAGATATGCAATTCCGAGGACGGAATTTTTTTTTTAGGAGGGAGGGATGTAATACCCCGTTTCCCCGAGCTAAATTTAGAATAATTTTGAACTCAGATTTAAGATAATTCACGCCGGAATGAGAAAAAGAATTTATTTTTTAATTCCAACAAAAATGATTTACAAAAACATTTGTAAAATTAGTTATTGAATTTATATGCATTGCATATTTATTTAATTTAGCATTCAAGCATTTTTCACGAGATATTTATTTAGCAAACCCTAAAGTATTTATTACAGTTTTCATAGTACAACCCGGAAGATTTTTATTTTATTTTATTTTATTTCCTTCCTTTCCACCCACACTTTCCACCCCACCTTTCCTCCAACACTTCCCACTATCAGCAAAAGTCCCATCCACCATTTACACCCACCTACCCACCTACTCCATCTTTCTCCTACAAATCCTGCAGCTAAGTTCTCCATATCCAAAGCTCAAGAATTTCAGCAACTAAGCATATACAGAAACTGATCTAGCAGAATCCTTATAAAGGTTTCACTTCCAAACTTTACTCTATAAATTGTATTCTTTGCCATCTTTATTAAAATGACAGTAGAGCTACATCACGAGCATACATATGTATTCGCATAATTATATAAATAGATACAATCTGTGCATATGCATATGAAAGCATGAATAATTGTATATGATGTCTTAAAACTTTGTTTTGATGTC
Source organism: Salvia miltiorrhiza (assembly GCF_028751815.1). Lineage (NCBI taxonomy): Eukaryota > Viridiplantae > Streptophyta > Magnoliopsida > Lamiales > Lamiaceae > Salvia > Salvia miltiorrhiza. Next base: position 341,838 of record NW_026651437.1, on the reverse strand, counting down.
GGGGCTGCTGTTTTTGTGAGTGTGAAGTCAGAATCGGGTAGAGTTGGCGGTGGCTCGTTGCTGCCGTCTGAGTAAGAACAGAAGGGAAATGGGCGGCGGTGGTGGCAGCTTGGTGGCTGCTACTCGCTGGGAATTTGAGGGCGGCGATGGCGGTGCCATCGGCCAAGGTTGAGCAGAAGAGAGGTCGGAGATCTGAGGGAGAGACGGCGGTGGCTATCGTTGCTGTCGCCGGGAGGTTTGAGAAAGAGCAGAGGGAGGCAGAGCTCCGGTGGCGACTGTGTTGCTGCCGTCGCGGATTGTGAGAGAGACGAACGGGCTGGGAGAAGTCGAAGGCGGCGTCGCCTGATCTACGGGCGGCGGCCGGAGATTCGAGGGAGAGGGGCGGACCGGCAGTAGCTTCTCGCTGCTGACTCGCCGGGGTTCCAGAGAGGAATCGTGGCGGCGCGATTTGGTTAGGTCGGAGGGAGATGAGGCCGGTGGCCCTTCGCCGGAGACGAAGCCGCGGCGGCGGAATTTATGGTGAGAGAGAGAGGTGCGAATTTTGTGAGAGAGAGAGAGAGAGATGGAACGGATGTAGGAGAAGGAAGGAAATGGAGAGGAAATTGGGATGGGCTTTGGGCTTAACCACTTGGGCCGATTTTATTTTAAAAGGAAAATGTTGGGCCGAGTCAGTTGGGCCGAATTTTGTTTAATTTTTATTTCAGTTGGGCTGATTGGGTTATTTTCAGATTGGGCCCTTATTTAAATATCATTTGGGTCTATTATTATTTTAAACTTTGGGCCGTCTTGATTAATTAAATTAATTGGGCTGTCCTATTTTAATTAATTGAACTATTAATTAGTTTAATTAATTATTTTCAAAGATTAATTTTCATAATAATATCAAATTATTATTATGTGCATATTTAAGTAATTACTTATTATATGCTAAGCATGACATGACATTTCATTTGCATCATGAAATAAAAAGTATTTATGATTTAATTGGTTTTATTTATAATTCCAATTATTAAAGAAAGATGAGTAAGAATAGTGTTGGTGTTCTTAACTCAAGAGAAATGTTTTCAATTATTTATTCATTAAAATTTAAAAACCCGGCTAAGTGGATCATAGAATATTAAGCACTACACCATGACTTAAGATTAGTTTCACGAGACCTATTAAGAATAGAATTTCTTGTAGGCTTTGTGACCAGGGGGATTAGCGCTGCTTTCCCAAGACAGGTTTTTATGTGTATGATCTTCAGGCTTTGCCTATCCAGGTGGGCTTACTTTCCAAATGTACAAAGTATGATTGAGTTATTAAGCTCTAAATATTTCAATGAAATGCAAATTGTTTATTTAATGTAATGAAAACTGTTTATCCAATAAAATGTTTATGTGCACTCTGCTCTGTTTAAGGCTCGCACAGTTAATCAATTGAGGTTCTCTTATGACCTAATACGTTGTTTGAGAATTGTGTACACTTGTTAGTTGACTCGGTGGGTTGATCTCCATCGGGCTCTAACCAGAGGCGTTATAAGGGTGCTCGGCTGGATGTGTTCCGGAGCATGAGAAATATCAGGCCTGCCTGGGTAGCGTCCCGAGGTCAAAGTAAACTTGTCTGGGTTACGCCCTCAGTTCAAGTAAGCAGGAGACAGAGATCCGTCGGTGGCTAAAAGGTTCGGGATCACAGCGAGTAACAGAAAGGGAGTGTGACATGTGCGCACAAATGAAAGAAAATGTTTTAACATGCTTAGAAGTACTTCTTTCAATTTAAAACCTTCTAAGTCATGTCAAGTATGATTGGATAAACTGTCTTTAAGAAAATAATGAAATGTTTATGAAAATGCATGCCCACTAAGTACATTAGTACTTAGCCCAAAAATACTTTCAAATGTTTTCAGGTTGGCTGGCCGGTGCTGACGGGACGGAGCTGAGGCTAGAGATAAATTCCTATGTTAGACTTCCGCTGTAGCAATTACTCATATCAGTCTTTTGTTTTCCCAACTTAAGATCTTCATGTTAAATTTCAAATGATATATCTGACCGAGCTTAGACTCTTCACTACTTAATTTATGCCAATGAATGTCGGTTGTCAGAAGCATGAAACAAAACTTGTGATCCAAAGGGGCATAACCCGACTTTCTATCCTATTTCGGGTTTTTACAAGGTTGTTCCTTGTTTATTTCTATGAATTAGTTGCACCTCGATTATATTTATTCATTCAAGAATCGGGGTGTGACAGTTATTTCGTGGACGAAGGGAAAAAACGAATCAAATCACATCATCTCTGTAATAGGCAAATGCCTCCTTTTCTCATGAAGTTGTCGGAATTATTTGCGATAAGATATTGGCTACAATTGAAAAGGTCTTATCAATAAAATTTCCATTATCCGAAGGGAGTACCGAGTACTATAAAAAAATTCAAAATGATGTGCATGCATGGTACAATTATTGACAACTTCCGCACATGGTAGCCCAAGAACCAGTGAATTGCCACATTAACTTTTTTTGTTTTTGAGGGAGAAAACAAATGATTTTATTACTTCACATCAGCAGACAGAAACCAAGTGCGAAAATCCACTTGCCCAAACATTTGGACTTAAAACTTGAGCCACAAATTTCGCTAAATGAATCTTCCCGTGCTATCTTCATGAATCATGATATTGTAGATGTAAAAGCTCGTTTCCCATTACAGTGTCCCATAATTTTATGTGTGCATCACTATGTTCTATTTTTATATCTATTATTTTGAAAATATTTTTATAAAAATAAAATTTATTATAATATTATGAATTATATTTAATTATTATTTCAAAAAATTAATTTTTTAAAAAAGTATATACCATGACTTTAAATTTATCAACCTATTATTAGATAACTAGCGTCAAACCCGTCGAAAATTCGACGGGAATCATTATATGTCATCATTTATAATTATTTTATGTTATTTTTATTATTATAGCATATGAAATAGTTTATATATAAATTATTTCTTTAATTAATTTGATATGATCAAATTAAATTAGTAATACAATATTTGAAATAATATTAATCTTAATCACTTTTGCCAATTAAATGTAGGTTGTGATAATAGAAATATATTTTCATATAAATATTCATTTGATGAAGTTTATAAAAAGTTGATGTGGGATTGAAGATTTTAGAATAAAAAAATATATAAATTTAAAGTATGATATGATGTACGATTGATGCGTCGCAACTGCTGTTAATCGTATATCGATAATATTTACTCTCTCCGTCCCTCAAACATCTTTCCTTTTTTTTTTGTTCGTCCCCAAAACATCTTCCTAACATAATTTTGGAAACAATTTCACTAATTATTATTTTTACAATTTCACTTTTTGTGGGACTCGTTCTCCACTTTCACTAACTATCACTCTTATAATTTCACTTTTTGTGGAACTCATTCTCAACTTATCAAATACATAACTAACTTTTATTAAAACTCGTGTCATCCTCTCTTTGGAAGATGTTTGGGGGACGGATGGAGTATTAAGTTTGTTCAAATTCTTTAAATTTGACGGATAAGAAATAATTTAACTAAACATATGTCATCTGAGTATCATCATATGGACCTAATAAGACCAGATAATCATATGAAGCTCTAAAGACCACATATAACATTTGAACGTTAAAATTTTAAAAATCATATTCTTTGGAGTTTGAAATACCACATCTGAATTTTGAACATCATCTTGTATGGAGCTTGAAGATTATAACTTACTTGTGAGTATCATTTTCTCTAGAATTTGTGAAACTATAATTAAGTTATGAGAATAATCTCGTCTCAAACTTTAAACAACATCGTCAAATTTGAAATCATATTCAATCATATATATATATATATATATATATATATATATATATATATATATATAGAGAGAGAGAGAGAGAGAGAGAGAAGGGTTCAACAGAGAAGCTAAATATTGTGGAGAATAGAGAATTCGTAAAATAAAAACGAACAGATCTATAATTTTAATGAACAGATCAATGTACCGCATGAACAACAATTTGCCCCGGGTTCGAATCCTGCTGGTGGCGAGTTTTTCTATATTTTTACTAAATACGTCTGTTCATTAGTTATGTTGATCTGCTCGTAAAATATATAGATTTGTTCATGATGAATAAAAAGATAATTCTCTGTTGAACTCAACCCTATATATATATATATATATATATATATATATATATATATAATATAGGGGAAGGCTAAAATAAAAATCAAAGTTAGACTATAAAATAGGAACCATTTTCAGCCCTTGGATCATCAAGATCTACGGTTAATTCATCACCTTGTTGGAATAATTCATGGTCCTGAGTTCGAATCCCATAGGTAGCAAAAAAATTAATTTTCATAATTCATACATTTACACAGCGGATTCATGGGTGTTCAACATATAATTCATACATAAACGTATTATATATATACATATTAATTTGTGAGTATGATGTGATAAACTTAAACTAATATTATATAATAAAATAAAATACAAATATAAATCTTTTTTAGATATGGAAATTGATTAATAATTTAGAAAAAAAAATTAGAATGAATGAAAATTGAAGAAAATTAAAATAGAGTGATTATACGGCGCCACGTAGGATATGATTTATTTTGCTATTATATATATATATATATATATATATATATATATATATATATATATATATAGAGAGAGAGAGAGAGAGAGAGAGAGATTGAGCATAAGCATGTATTTTATTTATTTATAACATTTAGTTGAAAAATATCTTTTCTAAAAACTGAATTGACATTTGAATTGATTGCTTTTCGTGGATTGATTTATTGGTATACTTTATTTAAGTTTTAGTCACACTTGGAACAATCTCAATTAAGTGGGTATAAGGATTCCTATTCTGGATGCCATCATTTTATTAAGTTAAAATTTTCGGGTGAAAAAAAGGTGGATTGTGAGGCAGAACGAGTTCTTGTTGGTCATTGAGTTTATATATATAAGAAAAGTTGGTATGAGGTTGTGAGGGATTTCAGGCGTTTGAAAACAGACAAATGGACCCTCGAAGTGCTAATGTGTTTTAATTTGGCCGAGTTCCGATAATCAAATAGATATGTAGGATTTATAATTAAATGGATATGTTGGATTTATCTAATAGTTTTATACAATTATTTAATAGTACAGACTTTATCTAATAGTTTTATACGATTATTTAATAATGTAGAATTTATCTATAAATTCATACTCCCTCCGTCCCTAAAATAACTTCCTCTTTTTTCATTTTGGAACGTCCCCCAAATAACTTCCTCTTTCTTTCTTTCCATTTTTGGAAACATACCCCACCACTAATAATACTTTATTTATTCTTACTTTTCACTTTTCACCACTCACAATACTAATTATAACACTTTTCACAACTTCCAATAATAATTATATCACTTTTTCTCCACTATCAATACACTTTACAACTTTTTATTAAAACCCGTGCCGTCCCTAAAGAGGAAGCCATTTCAGGGACGGAGGGAGTATATGATTATTTAATAGTTTTTAAATGTAAAATTGATTAGAAATGTATAAATAAATAAAAATGAATGAGAATTGAGGAAAATTAGAATGAATTGATTATACGATGCCACGTAGGATAAAATTTATTTTTCAATAATGTAAAAATTGATTAGAAATATATAAATAAATAAGAATGAATGAGAATTGAGGAAAATTAGAATAAAGTGATTATATGATGCCACGTATGATAAGATTTATTTTGCTATAATATATGTAGGATTTATAATTAAATGGATATGTTGGATTTATCTAATAGTTTTATACAATTATTTAATAGTACAGACTTTATCTAATAGTTTTATACGATTATTTAATAGTATAGAATTTATCTATAAATTTATATGATTATTTAATAGGTTTTAAATGTAAAAATTGATTAGAAATGTATAATAAATAAATAAGAATGAATGAGAATTGAGAAAAATTATAATGAAGTGATTATACGATGCCACGTAGGATAGGATTTATTTTGCTATAATGTGAAAATTGATTAGAAATATATAAATAGATAAGAATGAATGAGAATTGAAGAAAATTAGAATGAAGTGATTATACGATGCCACATAGGATAAGATTTATTTTGCTATAATATATGTAGGATAAAAGTGAATTAAATGATAAAAAAAAAATTATATATCCTAATTTGATAGAATAAACTCTAGTTAATAATCACAAAATTAAACTAAAACATACAAAATTGAAATTGAATGTTTTTTTTAAAGGGTAGTGATAATTGGACACTCAGTGTCCAAGACACTCACTTAAAACCCGGTTTTTTGGCTTGGTAGAGAATGAGCCGGTTTTTGAGTCTTGTGTGTTTTTACTAACATATCCTTTGATAAATATACTCAATTTTGTGCTTTGTGTTTTCGGTTTTGATAACATCCGAAAAAGAAGTTGTTTTGTTTCCTTATTTTTGGTTTTTTTTGGTTTCCTTATTTTTTGTTTTATTTTTGTTTCCTTATTTTTCTGTTTTTTAGTTTTCCAAAATTATATAAATCATATATTCCTCACGTTTCCTTGGAAATTTTATTTTTATTTTTTCAAAAAATATGATTTTTTTTCCCACTAATAAGTTAGTAATATTAATACTTGTAAATAATTAAGTAATCTTTTTAACTTTTACTTAAATTTAAAATTCTTAAGTAAGTTTATTAAATTAAAGAGCTTGAATGCACGCTAGATGTTTGTTAAAAAGTCTGATCGAATTTTGTATAACATTTTGAATGAATTTTATCATCCTTAAAATTAGATATTCACAACTCCTATATTTATGATTTATTTTCCATGACTAATCGAAAATCAAATCTTCACAAAACAATGTAAAATCTCGGCTCCTCTCATCTTCAATTCATCAACCAAAACAATGTACGCCAAGTATTTGTATAAATGCTTAAACGAATTTTGTATAAAATTTTCGAAGATTTTCAAAATCCTTGAAATTAGATACTAATATATCAAAACAAAATCTGCCTTCCTAGGATTTTTTTTTTCCAAATTTATTTCTTTGCAAAATCAAAACAAAATCCACTAATATATCTATCCATATTAGGGTTTAATTTAGATTTCGTTTAGAGAATAGATAGAGTTATTTCGTTTATTAGTCCTTGTGGATACGATACTCGATTGCTATATATGCTACAATTACACCGTGTTAATTGCAGTATTTTGTTGCTAAGAAATTAGTGATCACTCCATTACATGTGAATGATACTTTATCACCTTGCCCGGCGGTGGCAGCCGCAATAATTCATGGTTGGAAATTAAGTTAAACTTATATGTCATGCACAATCGAAAAAAAAAAAAATTCACCTCTTTAAGGGGCATGAAGGATTCGAACCCACAACCTCCATTACATGTGAATGATACATTGTTTCCCATTCAAGTATATGTTAAATAGTTTCGCGAGCGATTCCAATTGTATGAATCATTTCACTTTATTGTATTTATTTTTATATTATATTCACTAATTTACTTCGATTAATTAATAAATATTTATTTCATAATGAATAATTATATCGACTTCGTTACATACACTATAGCAGTTCATTGTTTTATTGGCATATCGCGTTTAATACTTTACTATAATACATTGTTTCTCATTCAAGTATATGTTAAATAGTTTCGCGAGCGATTTTCAATCGTATGAATAATTTCACTTTATTGTATTTATTTTTATATTATATTCACTAATTTACTTTGATTAATTAATAAATACTCCCTCCGTCCATGAAAGAACTTCCTAGGAGGGAGTGGGACGGGTTTTAAGAAAAAATATTGTTGAGTGTATTGAGAGTGGATAAAAGGTAGTTGGGTGTATTGAGAGTGATAAAAATGTGTTATAATTAATATTGAGAGTTGTGAAAAGTGAAAAGTAAGAGGATTATAAGTGGTGGGGTATAGTCCAAAAAGAGGTAGCTAGGAAGATCTTTTGTGGACGTCCCAAAAAGGAAAGATAGGAAGTTCTTTCGTGGACGGAGAGAGTATTTATTTCATAACGAATAATTATATCGACTTCGTTACATACACTATAACAGTTCATTGTCTTATTGGCATATCGCGTTTAATACTTTACAATAATACATTGTTTCTCATTCATGTATATGTTAAATAGTTTCGCGAGCGATTTCCAATCATATGAATCATTTCACTTTATTGTATTTATTTTTATATTATATTCACTAATTTACTTCGATTAATTAATAAATATTTATTTCATAACGAATAATTATATCGACTTCGTTACATACACTATAACAGTTCATTGTCTTATTGGCATATCGCGTTTAATACTTTACTATAATCCATTGTTTCTCATTCAAGTATATGTTAAATAGTTTCGCGAGCAAAATCTCTACGTAGGATTGTGTATACTTTATTTTTGCTTTCAATTTTACTAATTTATTTCAATTAATTAATTCAACTTCATGAACGTTGAGTTTAATTATTTCGACTTCAGTACTATTTTATAATACATAAACTTCAAGTATATGTTATATAGTTTTTGACTTCACTACTTTAATTCAACTTTATTTCATTGAGTATAGTTATTTCGGCTTCATTATTTACACTAGTTCATTATTTTTATTATCAAATCAACATCAATACTATATTATAATACATTTTCTTCAAGTATATGTTATATAGTTTTCCAAGAAAAAATTTCCATCGTATTCACAATTTTTTTTTCAAGTTCACTAATTTATTTCAATTAATTATAAATTCATCGTATTATAATACATTGTCTTCAAGTATATGTTATTATAATACATTTAATCCAAGTATATGTTATTTATTTTTTCGATCGATGTCCCATTGTATCATTCATTTTATTTTTATTTTTATTTCTAACAAATAACTAATGTTGTTGACACTATCGGACAAGGTGACAAAGTATCACTCACATGTTATTGAGGTCTCAGGTTCAAATTCCTCAAGCACCTTTTTCTTGTATTTCGTTTTTTTTAATTCATCTTCGAAATATATTTATTTTAATATTGGAAAAAAAATGTAAATGAAAACAAATCTATGATTATTTCCCCCAAGTCCCTTTTTCTTGTATTTCGATTTTTTTAAATCATCTTCGATTTTTTTTTCTTTCAATATACGGAAAAAAAATTGAGGTTAAATCTAGAATTATTTTGAAGGGAATTTAAATTAGTAGAATCGAATCAAATTAACATAAAATTCGTAAAATAAAAAATAATAATCGAAAAATAAAATATATGTAGAAATAAATCTAGGATTATTTTGGGAGAATTTCTAAATTAGTGGAATCAAATATAGGATTAGTTTTTGGAGAATGAAAATCTCTAAATTAGTAGAATCAAATCTAGGATTATTTTTTGGAGAATGAAAATCTCTACATTAGTGGAAACAAATCTAGGATTATTTTTTGGAGAATGAAAATCTCTAAATTAGTGGAAACAAATCTAGAATTATTTTTAGAAGAATATCCAAATTGGTGGAAACAAATAAATATAACATAATTTTTGAAAAAAAAAATAAAAAAATAAATCTTCAGAAAAAAGTAAGATAATTTTCGAATATAAAAATACAAAATTTCAGAAAAAAAAATATTTTCGAAACAATAAAAAAATAATATGTGGAAACAAAAATAGGATTATTTTTAAGAGAATCATAAAATTAGTGGAAACAAATAAATAAAACATTATTTTCGAATATAAATAAATAATTTAATAATCAATAAAAATAAATAATACTCCCTCCGTCCACAATTTAATGCCCTATTTGGGTGTGGGCACGAAGACTAAGAAAGCTGAAAAATGTGATGTGGATGAAATATAAGGGTAGTTGACTAAAGTGATAAAGATAGTTGACTAAAGTGATAAAGGTGTTGTGAGTGGGTCCACTAGTGATAAAGTGTAGTAAATATAGAATATAAAAATGATAAAAGTGTTTTAAGGTGGGTCAATTAGTGGCAAATGGTAGTAAATATAGAAAAAGAAGAAGAGTAAAAGGGTACAAAAAGCAGAATAGAGCATTAAATTGTGGACAGATTTTTAAAGACAAGTAGGGCATTAAATTGTGGACAGAGGGAGTATTAATTTAAAAAAAAAACTGGAAACAAAAAAACCAAAAAATAAGGAACTATCTATAAATTTTGAGAATTCAAAAACAGAAAATACAATACAATAAAAATAGGAAACTTAATGAGGGATAAATAAGTAAATACACAAATCACTCAAAATCGGCCCATTTTGGCTAATTGAAAAAAGCCCGGTTTCGACCGAGTGTTGGACTCGGTGGCCTAATCTCATTTCCGTTTTTTAAAACTTAAGGGCCTGTTTTGTAGCTAAGTAAACACCATATTGCTTAGCATACCAGCTCATTTTACGTGTTTTGTAGCCAATTAAAGGGTGCATCCTGGCCCGCTCTAATATTCGGCCTGCCCTTAAAAGTACTATTCAAACGAGAATCTGAAACCGGGGCTCCCCCTCGGTTCCATATCCAGCATTTCTACAGTAATCAAGCCAATTGTTGGAAGTTACAATTGTACCCCCAAAATCAAGGTTCAAATAATAAGAAAGCCTTATTTCCCTCTTTCATCTTGCAAATCGAACAAGCTCTGTGTTCTCCGTTGAAGTCTCATGAACGTGAGCCTGCAGATCCTTTCGACAGGAAAGGGTCGCCGTTTGCCGATTTTTTTTTAATTCGACCTCCGAATCTGTATGCGTTTTACAAAAATAAGATAAACCCGGTGAAATTTCCAAGATCTAAACCCATTTTCCCGAGTTAGGGCTTCCTTTTTTTTTTTAGAATCTATGTTCTTCATCTAGTGGAGTCGCGATTTGCTATAGATGAATATCTGCTATGGTCGCGAAGATTCGGAAGCGGAAGATATCGTCCAATAGATGGGTTTCCCCTTCCTGATTAGAGCCGCTGCGAGAACGCCGTTCTTGGTCGAGCAATGAATCGCCCACCCTTTGATGAAAAATCCCTCCAAATTCTCGCCTCTATTTCTGCTGAAAATATAAGGACATGCTAGTAATTTGCCAAAAAAATTAGGGACAATATGGTAATTTTAAAGGGTTATCATGTACCAAACTTAAGTCAACCAAACACACAACTATCTATTTCTGTTTTATTTCGGTGCCTACCGAACACATATGGGCGGATATTAATCAGGAACAATCCAATGAAATGTGGCCCACCTTAGCAATATGGAACAAACTCACCTTGGGCTACAAAACACGCCCTAAAAGGGTAATTATATTCATAGCCCTCATTTTACTCATTGAAGCCCCCAATTTAAAATAATAATTATAAATTTACTATATTGCCCTATAATTTATAATTGTAAATTAAATACCTTATAAATGTATCGTTTTAGACCATATTCCAAAACACAGTTAATTCTCCCTACAAATTTATATCATTTTCGTGTAAAACTAAGTTGAGTGTAGAAATTGCACACAGGCTAACCAAATAGAAATGAAATTTGGAAGGAAGTTTGGAATTTAGTTAGAGAAAACTCTATCGAGATGGAGCGAGGAACAATTATATGCGCTATAAGTCGTCGTCTTTTTCTTCTTCTTTCCATTGATATATCAAGATTGAAACACAAACTAGGTTTATTTCAATATAATCAAGTCTCTGTCTAATAATATGATGTTTGCCTTATTGCAATAAAATTGTATTAAATGTATTTAAGAACTGGGCACGGCTGCACAGGAAAATGGCTGAGATACCTTTTGAATGTATTTCAAGCAATTGTGCAGGAAAGGGGCTACATGAAGAAAAAAATGAATTTCAAGCAATTGTGCAGGAAAGGGGTTACATGAAGAAAAAAATGGCTACGGTTTCAGGGAAAAGGGGGATGCGAACTTTTTTAATTGGAGTTACATGGGATAATATGATACTTTTATTAGTATTTTTCATATTTTAAAAATAAATGGCTACGATGAGAAGAAAAAAATGGATTTGAAATAGAATGATTTCATGTACTTAATTTGGAGGTTATGAATTAAAGGATAAAATAGTAAATTTATAATCATTTATTATTATTATTTTAAATAGGGGGTTAAAGTGAGTAAAAATGGGACTATGAATAGAATCATCCAACTTAAAAGGGGACATGAAATGAGATGTTAAATAATATGGTACATTGAATCTGATTCGATTAATTAGAATGTGCCTCATAGATTGCATCCTCTTAAAAAGCCTTATAATAGGGGATTCGGATATTCATATAATTATCCAACTTATATATTAATAGTGAAGGTGGCGCAAATAACGTTTCTTCGACATGCCCTTTCACGTGTAGACCATACAAATCAAAATTCTAATATAATACTCTCCTCATCCGCCAAAAGTAGGCCACTTTTACTATATTTGGGCGTCCGCAAAGAGTAGACCACTTTCCTCTTATGGAAATAGTCCCACCACCCACTTTAATTTTTTATCCTTACAAACACTTTTTATTTACAAAAAAAACTCACCTCAAATTCAATCTCAACCACACATCTCATAAAGTGGTGGGACCCTTTCTCCACTACATCAACATCATCACCAATTTTATTAAATCTCATGCCCAACCAAAGTGGTCTACTTTTGGTGGACGGAGGGAGTAATAGATATTAGTTCAGACTTTGTTTTGTTGTAAGTCAAGCAAGACTTTTTAAGTCAATGTCGCCTGCTGCATGCATGTTAAAGATGTGAGCTAATATATATGGATGTCAATTGGGCTAAATCATCAGATTTCGGGCTAATTCTATCGGATTACAGATTATTTGGGTACAGGCTAATCGAGTTGAAATTATTTTTTTTGGGTTAGAAATTTCCAACCCTAGTCCAAAATCTTTGAGTTTTGAGTTAGCCTATCGGGCTAGTTGGGCTAAAAAAATTATTTTAAAAAAATTAATTATTATATTTCTTTTGATAATATTATATTTATAATAAATAAATACACGCGTAAATAAGTAACATTTCAACATTGATTTACATAATAACTAATATGCAAGTCTTAATTAGAGATATAAAGATGCAATATTTTTATTAAACAAATATCATCTTTTAATTTTTACATCTAAATATTTTATGTTAAGTATTGGATTAAAAATCCAGAGAAGTGAAATGATGAGTATAACTTTCTAATATTGAATTTTTAATATTGAATCAAAATATATTTGACAAACTTTTGAAAAAATTATCTTATTATACTAATTTTCATAAGCCTAATGAAGTTGAAAATCAAATAACGAGAAAATTTTTATATAATTAATCAAGCGAACACATTATTTTTGGGTCAGTCTTATAGGGCTTCGGGTTAGTTTCGGGTGCCTGACTATTCGGTTACGGGCTAATTGAGTTGTAATTTTTATCGAGTTAAAAAATTTCAACCCTAACGAATTAATCAGGTCAGCTCACAAATTTCGAAGCTAGGTGGTTCGTTGTTTTATTTTCTTAATCTAATTTTTTGATTTATTATTGCAAGCCTAAGCTCTCTAACAAATGAATTCCGATCGAAGCCCCTAACGATAATGGTTTTGTCATTGCTCAATGTATTTTTAGAATCAAGAAATCATTTATACATGTGGAGTTTATCGATGCACAACTTCAACCAATCTATATTATCTATATCTATATTATATATAAAAGCTAGATGTTAACCAAATTTACAATACTACCATTTTCCCTTCATAAGACACTCATTATCATCCAATGAATTTTTCATTAGCATTGTCCAATAAATTTTCTATTGATTATTATACAATAATATTCTTACTATTATTTAATTGTATGCATTGACAATTAATATGTTAATATTTAATTAATATCATGTAAAGATGAACAAATATTTACAAATTCAGAGTTTTATTATATAATATATGTAGTTTTTTTTATATTGTTGTATATATATAATAAAAAAATCTATAATGATTAGAAATAAATATTAGTATTTGGTTGGTATTTTGTAATATGATTAAATACTCTCATGAGCTATAATCCTATAATTTATTCAGTTAGAAATTAATTTATCGATGTTTACTATTTTATTAAAAAAAATATTATTCATTTTTAATATATTGAAGGTATAATATTTATATTCTATAATAAATGTAATTTTTTACTATAATAAATATCTAATCATAAATTAAAATATTATGTCTTATAATATTGTAAGCATACATACCGTTACTTTTTAGATAATATATGTTGGTTTGTGTATAGGTTTAGATATTATAGTTAATTATTTGTTACAGTTATGTTCCAAATATGATAAATATAAGAGTGGATTTTTAAAATGGCCACTTTCATATTGTAAAGATAAAAAATATCCACTAAAATAAAAAACTTAAAAAATGTCCACTGTTACCAAAATACCCTTCACATTAAAAATTAAAAAAATGTCCACTTTACATCACCCCTTTAAAAAATCCCGCAATTCACAACCAGTGTGAATTGAGAATTCACAACCAGTCGAATTCACAACCAGAATTTTTTGTTTGTGAATTCACAACTAGTCGAATTCACAGCCAAAATTTAATTCACAACCAGTCGAATTCACAACCAAAATTTAATTCACAACCAGATTTATGTTGGTTGTGAATTCACAATCAGTCGAATTCACAACCTGAATTTAATTCACAACTAGAATTTATTTTGGTTGTGAATTCAAATAGTTGTGAATTTGAATTTTTAAAGTTTGGATTCACAACTAAAACTAGAATTTATTTTGATTGTGAATTCATAGATCTCGTTGTGAATTCAAGAATATTAAATTGTGAATTCATCGAGTTGGTTGTGAATTCAAGAACATTAAGTTGTGAATTCATAGATCTGAGCGTGAATTCAAGAATATTATGTTGTGAATTCATAAATTTGGTTGTGAATTCAAGAACATTAATCAATTATTCAAAATATATTTCTCTTTCAATCGATCAAATCTCTTTAATAAAATCCACAAATCATCACTAAAAAAAATATTACTCATTTTATTTCTTACAATAATTAAAAATTCTCAATTTAACCAAGCACATATAATATAAATTTCCAATCACCAACACAAAAAAAAAAATTGAATCTCTGCTGCTGCCATGATACCATGATATATTGCAATATAATTACTTTCAGTTCAAATACCATGATAACTAACTGAATTTCTAAAATAAAATGTAGATCGACACTAAGCAAATAAATTTGATTAACAACATAATTAATCTGTCCCCCAAAGTAATGTTTTCAAATTCTACCAATTTCAACAAACACCACGAGCATCCTTGGGCTTCGGGCGGCGTCCCAGCCCGCGCTTCGGAGGAGCATCGAAGCTCGGCCGGAGGTAATTGTTCTTCACAAACACAAGCTCGCCACTGTCTTTCATGGCGGTTAGGTGATGGTTCAGCAAATCAGTATGTGTTCCGCCCAATTCATGGCGGTTAGTTGAGTGGCGGCGGCGCGGCGGACGGGCGGCGATAGGGAGAGGGAGAGAGAGAGAGAGAGAGAGAGAGAGAGGGGGACGGGCGGCCGCCTCGGATTTCAAGCCCAAGCCGCCTGGAAGTCTAGAACCCTAGATCTGCAACATCCCCCCACAACTGCTGCCGGATTTGAACCAGGAACCTAAGGATTAAGGCGGCGGCGGAGATGAAAGCGGTGGAGATAGACGGCGGCGGCGATGGAGATGAAGGCGGTGAAGATAGACGGCAGCGGCATCGATTTTCTGGTAATTTCGATGCAGACGACGCGGCCGGGGAAGAGAGTCGCCTGCATGGCAAGAAGCTTGAGCAATTTCCGATCGGATTCCAGAGATCCGTTGCCGCTGTGCGTCGCGGTGGTGGTGGTTCGCTGTGTGGCGGAGGCGGTGGCCGGCGACTGTGGAGCGGCGGCGAGTATGAGAGGGAGAGCCGAAGAGGGAGAGGGAGAGGGAGAGAAGAGAGAGAGAGAGAAAATGACTGTACGATAGAGAGAGAGAAGAGAGAGGGAGAAAAAAATGGCTACTATTTTAATTTTTATTGTTAGGGGTAATTTTGTAACTTTACACAAAAACTGGCCACTTTTTATTATTTTTATCTTAGTGAACAATTTTTAATTTTATAATATGAAAGTGGATAGTTTTATATATTAGCTCTAAATATAATATTGATATATAAATTACATACATTAAATTAAATTGATTTTTTTTTGTGAGCTGATATATCATTTAGAAAGTAATAAGCAATAATTATTAAATTTAATAAGGAATTAAGTGAGTATTATTAAAATCATAGATTATGATTGCAAATAAAATATACAAAATTAATTTTAATAATGATGGTGCACACAGAGTGGTAATGTAGTTCAAAATTAAGTGGCACGCATTTTAATAAAATAGTTGAGTGTATTGTGACTGAATAAAGAGTCACACTTTAAGAGTACTGTTAAAATGATTTATTAATTGTGTTGTAAATTGAGAAAGAGACCCACTTAATGAAACATATGTGACAGAAAAAGTAAATAATAAATTGATATATTGAGGGTAATATGTATTGATTTTTTGTAGAGTAACACATATAAATGAGAAGATACTATTTGTTGTGGATGAACCAAAAAAAAAAAGACAATTTTTATGGGAAGATGTAGTATATTTTTCTTCTCAAAAAATATAATCATAAGTCAGTTACATAATTGCAATGATTTATACACTTTGAATTATATTTTGTGTGTGTGTGTATATATATATATATACATTATAATTTTATATTTTTTTATTATTCAATTGATGAAAATAATATAAGAAAAATATATTTTTGATTACACGTTTGAATATGAGGCTTTCGTGTTATTTGATAATAAATTTTTTAGAATCAAAATTTCTCGATTGTTTCTCGTTTGATATATATATATATATATATATATATATATATATATATAGGGAGAGGTTCAAGAAAGAACCATAAATAAAAAAAAGAACGGAGAACTATTTTCAGCCATTCGATCATCAAGATCTACGTGGGATGCATCATCTTGTTGGATGAATATAGAACCTGGGTTCGAATCCTGAAGGGAGCATTTTTTTTTAATTTTTTTAATGCATTAATTTTAACACCGAATGCATTAATTTTTACAGTGAATGCATTAGATTTGATGGTTCTCCCGTTCTCACAAATAATGTAGTTCTCTCTAGAACCGCACCATATATATATATATATATATATATATATATATATATATATATATATATATATATATAGGGAGAGGTCTAAGAAAGAACCATAAATAAAAGAAGACCGGAGAACCATTTTCAGCCATTCGATCATCAAGGTCTACGATGGATGCATCATCTTGTTGGATGAATGCAGATCCTGGGTTCGAATCCTGAATGGAGCATTTTTTTTAATTTTTTGAATGCATTAATTTTAACAGCGAATGCATTAATTTTTACAATGGATGCATTAGATTTGATGGTTCTCCCGTTCTCACAAATAATGCAGTTCTCTCTAGAACCACACCCTATATATATATATATATATATATATATATATAGGGGTGGGCTACCGTGAGAGGACATTTTAAAATAAGAAATAAGAGCAATTTTAAATGTATGAATTCGCTGTATAAATGTATGAATTATGAAAAATATTTTTTTGCTACCTTTGATATTCGAACTCAGGACCATAAATCCATCCAATAGGATTACGAATCAACCGTAGATCTTGATGATCTAAGAGCTGAAAATGATTCTTTATTTTATATCTTAAGAAATGCTCTTATTTTAGCCCATATATATATATGTGTGTGTGTGTGTGTGTGTGGATTTTATTATTTTTAAGTCAAAAAAATTATTTCAAATAGGATAGACATTGGAATAGTAATATGAACATATATGCTTTTTATGAAAATAGATTGAGAGGGGGGAAGGGGAGAGATGTGCTGGAAAAAATAAATGACAGGGTTGAGGAGGAGATAAAGCGAGAAGAGATAGAAATAAACTTAAAATTAAGGTGAATGAGTGAGGATGTGATAGAGTTTACTATGTTGCACCTGTTAACTTAAATTGAATATATTATGTATTTTTTTTTATTTTATTTTATTTTATTTTATTTTTTGATAAATAAACAATACATTAAATAAAAAAAATTTAAAGGTTGCGCCACATGAAACTCAAACCCAGGACCTTTAGCCTTAGGCATTAACCTCTTACCGCTTGACCAACACGCGCACACTTTTTGAATTTATTTTATATTTATAATATGGAATAGTTTCATTGAATTTTCTTTTCATGTATTATTTTAAGGATATCACTGGTGATTTAAAGGATAGTTATAGTGTTGTTTTAAATCATTTATGATTTAAATGATGACCATAGTGTTGTTAAAATACCAAGTACTCTCTCTGTCCGTCAAAAGTATTCCATAATTACTATATTTGGCGTCCGCAAAAAGTATTCCACTTTCATTTTTAAGTCATGGTCCCACCATCCACCTTTATATTTTATCCTTACAAACACTCTTTATTTACAAAAAACTCACCCCAAATTCAATCTCAACCACACATCTCATAAAGTGATGGGACCCTTTCTCCACTAAATCAACATCATCTCCAATTTTGTTAAATTCTGTGCTCAGCCAAAGTCAGGGGCGGAGCCAGGGGGGCTAGGGGGGGCTAGAGCCCCCCACCCCAAATTTTGATTTTTTTTTTTTTTTTTTTTTTTTTTTTTATTTTTATTATATGTCTAAAAATGTTGTTATTATTGTTATTATATTTGTATTTTAGTAAAAAAATGTCTAAAATGTCTAAAATGTCTAAAAAAAATTTAGTAAATGTTGAACTATATTATCTATGAAAATGTTATTATTATTATTATATTTGTATTTTAGTAAAAAAATGCCTAAATGTATTGAATGCCCCCAAAAAAAATTTTAGTAAATGTTTTGAACTATATTATCTATGAAAATGTTGTTGTTATTATTATTATTATTATTATTATTATTATTATTATTATTATTATTATTATTATTATTATTATTATTATTATTATTATTATTATTATTATTATTATATTTGTATTTTAGTAAAAAATGTCTAAAATGTATTGAATGCCCCCAAAAAAAATTTTAGTAAATGTTTTGAACTATATTATCTATGAAAATGTTGTTGTTATTATTATTATTATATTTGTATTTTAGTAAAAAAATGTCTAAAATGTATTGAATGCCCCCAAAAAAAAATTTAGTAAATGTTTTGAACTATATTATCTATGAAAATGTTGTTATTATTATTATTATATTTGAATTTTAGTAAAAAAATGTCTAAAATGTATTGAATGCCCCCAAAAAAAATTTTAGTAAATGTTTTGAACTATATTATCTATGAAAATGTTGTTATTATTATTATTATATTTGTATTTTAGTAAAAAATGTCTAAAATGTATTGAATGCTCAAAAAAAAAAATTCCCGGGGGCTACCGCCCCCGAACCCCCGTAACAGTTCAGCCCCCCCCCAAAAAAAATCCTGGCTCCGCCACTGGCCAAAGTGGAATACTTTTAGCGGACAGAGGGAGTAATATTTTGCTTAATTATTTTGAAGATTCGTTATCTGTGATAGTGTAAAACACTTACAGCATCAGCAATGGGGGGCTCGTAAAAGAAAAAATCTAGTCATTGAATTTGACTCATGATGA
Source organism: Salvia miltiorrhiza (assembly GCF_028751815.1). NCBI lineage: Eukaryota > Viridiplantae > Streptophyta > Magnoliopsida > Lamiales > Lamiaceae > Salvia > Salvia miltiorrhiza. The sequence goes on along the minus strand of NW_026651437.1, from coordinate 322,177 downwards.
CAATTGATATGCGAATAGGAGTTGAAGCTTTCGAAGCCATGCTACGTATCTATTATAACACCTGAGATCTAATATGTCATATTTGGTGTTCCATTTTGTGTATTGTTTTTTTTTATTAAATTTTAATTTTATATGCGAATAGGAGTTGAAGCTTTCGAAGCCATGCTACGTATCTAGTATAACACTTGAGATCTAATATGTCATATTTGGTGTTCCATTTTGTGTATTGTTTTTTTTTATTAAATTTTAATTTTATATGCTTTAGTTTAATTTTATAATTATTATCTAATTTTTTTTTTCATCCAATTAGCTAGAGTATATAATTAATTCTTATAATTAATTTCACTTTGATTAGTGAATACTCCCTCCGTCCGCAATATCGTTTCCACATTTGCCATTTCGGTCCGTCCGCGATATCGTTTCCACTTCCATTTATAGAAGTAGGGTCCACAATCTTCCACTCACAACAATTGTGGGATCCAAACTCCACTCACTACATTTCCACTACTATCCACCACTTTTCTTAAAACCCGTGCCGTCCACAATGTGGAAATGATATTGCGGACGGAGGGAGTATTTATTATTAGGGTTGGCAAAAATTCAAAGTTAGGGAATATAATTTTTTTTTTCAATTTTTTGAAATAAAAGTTTAGTATAATCCATAATATTACAATCAATTATATATATATTTTTAAAATAAACAAAAGAATAATTAAACTTACGAGTTCTCAAAGAAAGATTTTGGAATTCCATATCACAAAAAAATTAAACAAAAGAATAATTAATAGAGCTTAATTAAGAATCCTATTGAGTTATATTTTGCCTTATTATTTATTCTCTCTTTAATTATGTGATAGTAAGCAGGGAATTAACTTTCAAAGACTTTGTCACTGCTGCTGTAATGCGATTTTACGTTTTACCATAAGTCGCTCAATTTCCCCAACCCGCTTTCCCCTTCGTTCCAATTTGTGTAGCCTTCAGCCTACTACACTTGTCCATTTCCGACTCAATTCTCTCTGTATCTACTTCAGAGGTCTCCACGGCAATGAGCAGAAAACTTCTTCTAATTTATTACTGCGAATGGAGTTTATACTACACTTTTCCAAACAAAGATTGAGTCATTAATGGCGACGAATAATCCAAAAAGGGATTGAATTCTTTCACCACGCTTGAACATGTTTCATCACTCTCTGTTCCATGAACTGAGTCGTGCTTTCCGAATCCAGCTGCTATATAAGGTGGAGAGAGAGGTTTATGAAATTTGGCCTCATGCATTAACCACTCCATCTATCACAAGACCAATACATGTTTGTAACAACAAAGAGAAAATTATAGAGCATTTTATTGTACAGACAGAAATCAAGAACAACTCATATTTGTACAATGACTAGTAGATAGTACATTTGTCACAACGGAACAACTTGTCGTTTTAACAAACAAATTTACAAATTGCAAGATCTCTATGTTCAAAACTGCCCCCAATTACAAAATTATATTGTGTGTAAGTGCTAATGTTTTTATCTCAAAATTTATACAAACTTGTAATCGGCTGACTGCTCCTAATTGCAGCATTGGGAAGAAAGTCCAGTTTTTATGAGGCTTAAGTCCTTACTAGCAACTTCCTTCTTCGTATTGTTGAAATTGAAATCTTTGTTCCAAACCATAAATAAACCCACTGACTTTTCCGTTCTTTCTAAATTATGAGGCCCTTTCTCCACTCACTAAATACACAAATAATTTTTTTTTTAAATTGTATCCAAAAATTGAGGAAGATGTTTCATAGAGGAAGGAAAGGGTGCAACATATAAAAACTAGTAACATTACTAAATTACCTTTCGATGCCCGAATAACACAAAGGCGCAAAAAAGATGCGTTTGTGATTTCGATTAATAGTTAAGTGAACATATATTGTTCATGTAATTGTTAAATCGTCGCGAACGGCAGTCCCAGTCATTTTTAAATAATTTTTATTAAGGGGACGTTTACTTTGCATGATTGATAAGATACATAATTGAGTATTTTTATATTTAAGGATAGGATTTCTCCAATCACACTCTTTCAATGTGATAAAAATTAACAAAAATAGCTTAAATGATAAAAATAATCAAGAACTTTGGGATATCCCAAAGTTTCAATCTATCAAAGTAAACAAGAGACTAGCCTTATTCTTTTTATGTATCAAGGTTAATCCTTCAAAGTAAACGCCCTCGAAAGATTTTTTTTTAATAATTAAAAAAACGTCCCCTAAAGGTTATCTATATATAAATTTACAGAAAAAAGTAGTTATAATTTGTATCTAACCGTAAATGTGTATATAGATTAAAATATTCCGGACGTTTACACTAAAAATAAAACATGTCTCTAATATTCACATTTGTTACATGGAGGAACATATTTGCCCCAATTTGTGAAAGTTAGAGATCTATTTGCTTCAATTTATAAACATTAAGGATATCTAATTGCACAAAACATAACATTATAAACCTATTTATTTTTCGCTATAAATATTAGGAATGTAATTACTACTTAACTCTCAATATAATATAATGACTACTTTTCATAATTGAAGATGACTTATCAATTTTGTATCCATATATATTTGCTATTCTTTCTTAATAAAGATATAAATTTGACAAAAATAACTGAGGGCCAGTAAAAAGAAATTAAAATCACACTGATATTTTTATCCTTATACATAATCTCCTAACATCTAGTACTATAAAACAGAGCCTTCAAGAAATATTGGATCCTAAATTATATATTTTCCTTGATCTCCATGTCTAATACATCAAAACACTTGATGTCAACACTTGTCATTGTGTGGCTGCTCACAATAATCTCTCGAGATTCTGCAGGTTCTTCTTTTCTTTTCTGTTCTTTTTTGTTAACGAAAATTGGCAAGCGCTATTCTGATATGTATGCAATATTCATAAATTAATGCAGTAGCTCAAGTGGGAGTCTGCTACGGACAGAATGGAAACAATTTGCCTCCTCCATCAAAAGTGGTATCTCTATACAAGGAAAACAACATCAAACGCATGCGGCTCTACGCCCCCGACCCGCCCACTCTGGACGCCCTCTGCGGCTCCGGCATCGAGCTCATGCTGGGCGTGCCCAACCAGGATCTCCCCCACCTCGCAAGCCGCCCAAGCAACGCCAAAGCTTGGGTCCAGGGCAACATAACGCGCTACCCCAACGTCCAATTCCGATACATCACAGCCGGGAACGAGATCGAGCCCAACTCCACGTTAGCGCAATACGTCTACGGCGCGATGCGGAATCTCCAAGCCGCCGTCTGCGAAGCCGGCCTCGGAGACCGGATAAGCATCTCCACGTCAATCAACTTCAATCTCATCGAAAACTCGTACCCGCCAGAAAACGGCACGTTCAAGGCAGCCGAGGTGCGGTACATAAAGCCGATCCTGGAATTCCTGGCGGAGACGCGGTCGCCGCTGCTCGCCAGCGTGTATCCTTACTTCGCCTACAGGGGCGACCCGGTGCATGTACCCCTGCAGTACGCGCTCCTGCAGCCCAACAGCGGAATTTGCATCGGCGATGTTTACTACGATAATCTCTTCTATGCGCAGGTGGACGCCGTGTACGCGGCCATCGACAAGCTCATGAAGAATGATATAGGTCTCTTTGTTTTTTGCTTTAGTTTAAGGCACTTGACCTCTTTAGTTATTCTATATATATATATATGAGATTTCTTTATGTGTCTTCTTTTTTGGTTTTATGTTAATCTTAATCAACGGATTAGGTGCTTCCCTGCATCAAAAGCTCAGAGGCATTCCGTCAAAGGAGGCGGAGCGGAACGTGCGCGTGGCGGTGTCGGAGACTGGCTTTTCGTCAAAGGAGGGAGGCAAGAAAATGAGCGTCGGCGACGACGGGAGTGGTCCGAGCACCGTGGAGAATGCGAGAATCTACAACAACAATTTGATGCGAATTGTGAAGAAGGGAACGCCGATGCGGCCGGGGCAGCCGATAGAGACCTACATATTTGCTATGTTTGATGAGAATGAGAAGCCGGGCGACGAGAGCGAGAAGCATTTCGGAATTTTTCTGCCCAGCGGGAAACCTAAATACAAACTCTGTTTTTACTAGCTATGGTGGTTTTGAATTTTGGGTGATTGTAAATCATGTGTGGTTTGGAATAAGGAGTGTTGGCTCAATGGTCGCCCTTTAATTGTTTGATCAAAGTTCTTGTCGGAAATTAATGCAGTTCGTACTAAATTTACTTGTTTGTGAGAAAATATCTTGTTTTGATAATATAGAGTTATGGAGTTTGTAGTGTAATTGTGTTGGCTGTAGCTAATTAGTTAAGTCCAAATATTTTAAATTTCTGTCCACCATTAAATCTCTAAAGTTTTTGTCTATCAAATAAAAGACTTGTTTTGATAATATATATGGAGTTTATAATTATTAACGTTACTAATTAAGATATATATAAACTAGCAACTTTACTAATATAAAAATAGAAAATAGATCTGAAAAAAATAATCACTTTGTATCAAAGATACTTATTTGCCATTCTTTTAGTGAACTAGTAGATAGAACGTAAGTTGTACGTGTTATTTGTTATTGGCCTAATTAAAATACATTATTTTTCTAGCAAAGAATGTGTGCCTTGCATACAATCCATAAATTTCATATTAATAAATTATTAGAGTTGAATAATTATATTAAATTTCACAATATATAGTAATTTTTATTAATATAAAAAATGAAATAAAATCAAAGATATATTTTAATGAATTACTAATATATTGTTATAATATTTTTGGGATTAAGTGAAGCCAAACCACAAATAGTACTCCCTCCGTCCACGAAAAAGTGCCCCATTTGGATGCCGGCACGAGTACTAAGAAAGTTGATAAAGTTGTTTTGAATGGGGTAAAAATTACAATAGGGGTAGTTCTAATGATATTGATTAGTTTGTTAATATTTTCTTGTCTTTTAGTTGTTGAGAGTTTAAACAATCCTACTCTTTATTGAATTCGATTTTAATGTTAAAGACTAGTATTTAATTTTTATGCCTATTTTAATTCTTGTGTTTTTTTTAACATATTCATTCTTGTTTTTTTTATGCCTATTTTAATGTTAAAGACTATTTAATTTAGTTATAATTAGTGAATTCACGTTTCTTATTGAATGGTTATAAATATATTTGATTTTAATAATGAAAAATTAAAATAATGATCGCATGAGATCAAGTTATAAGTGTAATATTTAATGAATTAATATATTCTTATAAATATATAATGTACTCCATCCGTCCACAATATTGTTTCCACATTATAGACAGCACGAGTTTTAAGAAAATGATGGATAATACTAGTTGATAATAGTGGGTATTGGTGTGAGTGGAGTTTGGGTCCCACTATAAATGTATGGAGGAAATTAAAATAAAGTGTTATGTGGACCATACTAAATGAAAGTAAAAATGATATTATGAACGGATCAAAATGATAAAAATGGAAACGATATCGTGGATGGAGGGAGTATAAATTACAAAGTTATCCTTGAAATAAAATATTGTGATAAGGATATAATAGACAATCTATATTTTGTGTCCAAGACATTTTTTATATTAATATAAATATAGATTCGTAAATGACATGTCGAATTTTTATTTTTTATTTTAATCTTTATGGCTATCTGTCATTTCAAAATATGAAAAATGCTACTCCCTCCGTCCGCCAAAAGTATTCCACTTTGGCTGGGCACGGAGTTTAATAAAATTGGAGATGATGTTGATGTAGTGGAGAAAGGGTCCCACCACTTTATGAGATGTGTGGTTGAAATTGAATTTTGGGTGGCTTTTTTTGTAAATAAAGAGTGTTTGTAAAGATAAAATATAAAGGTGGATGGTGGGACCATGACTTAAAAAGGAAAGTGGAATACTTTTTGCGGACGCCAAATATAGTAATTGTGGAATACTTTTGGCGGAGGGAGAGAGTATTTTATTCTCACAATCTCACTTCGCCGACAAATTTAAGATTTTTGTCGAAAAAACAGATCAATAATTATCTTGTAGCATGAATACATCACTTTTATAAGGGAAGTATTTTCTAGGCCATTTAACAGAGTTGGAAATTTTTGACATGATACCATAACCCAATACAAATACTCACGAAATTAATTAATAGGTTATTATCAAATTTTATCGGATTTGTATCCTTATTAGATTGACCCGATAAAGATACAAAATCGTGACAGACTCGTATTGGATACATGTCACCTGTTTACGTATAAACACACACATAATTATGGTATGCGAATGTATACAATCATATAGCTAAGACATAGTACAACATTAAACTGGGAAACTCGGATTAATCATGCATCGATCATCACTTATCCAGATATGCTATGTTTCTTCTTGGTTGTAACTTTGAACTTGTGCAGAGCAGCCACGACTTCCATCATGTTGATCCTTTCCTCGGGCAAAAAGGCTAAACATTTCATCGCCAAATCAAAAATAGATAATACGCATTGCTCCTTTGCATAGAAATGCGGATCTTCTGTTGATAGCAAGCCAGGCGCCACAACTTCACTTATCCTATCTTCTTGTAATGCCTTACCCACCCATTCCTTTATGCTCATTTCCGCGCCAAACATATCATTTGTTGGTCTCTTACTCGTAAATATCTCCAACAACAGTATTCCGTAGCTGTATACGTCCCCACTCGTCGATATCTTTCCTTCTGATGCTAACTCTACACATAATTGTTTCATTTCCATCAAATTAATATAATACTGCAATTAAAAAAAAATAAAAATCTGACGGAAGTTCAAATATACAGAACCTGGTGCTGCATACAGGGGCGGAGCCAGGGGGGCTAGGGGGGGCTAGAGCCCCACCCAAATTTTGAAAAAAAAAAAAAAATTTATTATATGTCTAAAAATGTTGTTATTATTGTTATTATATTTGTATTTTAGTAAAAAAATGTCTAAAATGTATTGAATGCCCCAAAAAAAAATTTAGTAAATGTTGAACTATATTATCTATGAAAATGTTATTATTATTATTATTATATTTGTATTTTAGTAAAAAATGCCTAAATGTATTGAATGCCCCCAAAAAAAATTTTAGTAAATGTTTTGAACTATATTATCTATGAAAATGTTGTTGTTGTTATTATTATTATTATTATTATTATTATTATTATTATTATTATTATTATTATTATTTTAGTAAAAAATGTCTAAAATGTATTGAATGCCCCCAAAAAAAATTTAGTAAATGTTTTGAACTATATTATCTATGAAAATGTTGTTATTAATATTATTATATTTGTATTTTAGTAAAAAAATGTCTAAAATGTATTGAATGCCCCAAAAAAAAATTTAGTAAATGTTTTGAACTATATTATCTATGAAAATGTTGTTATTAATATTATTATATTTGTATTTTAGTAAAAAAATGTCTAAAATGTATTGAATGCCCCAAAAAAAAATTTAGTAAATGTTTTGAACTATATTATCTATGAAAATGTTGTTATTATTATTATTATATTTGTATTTTAGTAAAAAAATGTCTAAAATGTATTGAATGCCCCCAAAAAAAATTTTAGTAAATGTTTTGAACTATATTATCTATGAAAATGTTGTTATTATTATTATTATTATATTTGTAATTTAGTAAAAAATGTCTAAAATGTATTGAATGCCCCCAAAAAATATTTTAGTAAATGTTTTGAACTATATTATCTATGAAAATGTTGTTATTATTATTATTATATTTGTAATTTAGTAAAAAATGTCTAAAATGTATTGAATGCCCCAAAAAAAAAAATTTCGGGGGCTACCGCCCCCGAACCCCCGTAACAGTTCAGCCCCCCCCCAAAAAAAATCCTGGCTCCGCCACTGGCTGCATAACCAATTGTTGCCATGCTTATCGTGTGAATGGCGGCCTCGCCTTCATCAAAGATCTTGGAAATGCCAAAATCGGTTACACGAGCAGTCATGTCTTCATCAAGCAACACATTGCTCGGCTTTAAATCACAGTGAACAACAACGAATGTATGATGATGATGAAGGTATTCCAAGGCTAACGCGACATCTATTGCGATGTTCAACCTCTCCACCATATCCAGAACAAATTTATCAGAATGCAGCCATTGCATCAAGCATCCATTCGGCATATACTCGAGAACCAAGGCTTTGAACTCTGTGTTGCTGCAGCAGCCGAGTATCCTCACCAAGTTTCTATGGCGGGCGCTGCTCAATATCCGACTCTCTGATTCAAAGCTCTTGGCGGCGCCTTTGACCTGCAGGTTGAACACTTTCACCGCGACGTCTGCTCCATCACTGAGCTTCGCTTTGAACACCGAGCCGAAGCCTCCCTTCCCGAGTAGGTTTATCTCACTGAAAGAACTCGTCCCCTGCGTGAGTTCTCTCTCTGAGACGATCTTCCACGAGACTCCCACAGATGAAACGTCAGCTGCTTCTGCATCTGGTGTTTCTTTCTGTTTGCGTCTCTTTATCAGGAAAACTATGATCAGCACCAAAATTACAACTGCAATGAAGGGGGGAAAAACATACTTCATTATCATGGAAACTGTTTCAGAGCTTGATCTTCCATGATTATCCTTGCAAGGCGGCACCTGAAATCTTGCTGCGCCACAGAGAGCAGAGTTGTGAGAGAAAGATTCAGCAGTGAAGTTAGCGAAACAGCCCTTGTTTGGAATCTCCCCTTCCAATTGGTTATATGACACATTGAAGTCATGAAGATCAAGAGTTTCTAAGGATTTGGGTATGACACCTGATAGATTATTCTCGGATAGATCCAAACTGCTCAAGCCTCTTATCTTCTCGAAAGATTGAGGGATTGATCCGCTAAGCATATTGTTTGAGAGAGAGAGGAACTGCAGCGATTCACAGCCGGAGATCGAGCTTGGAATATCACCAGAAAACTGGTTAAATGACAAGTTAAGCTGGTTGATAGCCTTCAACCTTCCAATCTGATACGGAAGCTGGCCTCTCAAATTGTTGGAAGACAAGTCCAGAATTATGAGATCTGCAAGATTAAACAACTCCCAAGGCAGGCTCGAATTCAGCTTAGTTGAGGCGAATGAGACTTCTCTTAGCGATTTAATTTCCCCCATGAGACTTCAGGTATTGGACCAGTAAGCATATTACTACTCAAATACAAATGCCCCAAATTACTGATTTCGCAAAGATCACGAGGGATATATCCTTGCAACTGGTTAGAATCGAGATATAACTTCACGACTTGCTTCAATTTTCCCATTGTTGTCGGGATGAATCCTGTGAATTGATTCCTAGATAAATCCAGAGTTTGTAAACTGCTTAAGTTTCCAATTTCCGAAGGAATAGCACCTCTAATGCTGCAGCTAGATGCCGCGAAAGTGATGAGAGAAGTAGATAAATTCCCAACTGAAGCAGGGAGGATACCATTCATCACTGGATTATCTGATATTTCCAAGTTCATCAAATCTCGACAGTTAGTTAAAGAAGAGAGAAATGTGAGTTCCTGATTAGGAGATTCAGCTGCTGTCAAATCATTTTCCCAAAGGCGGAGGACTTTAAGCTGCCTCAGATTGCCAAAGTCGGGGATGGAGCCAGTGAATGAGTTTCTGTTCAGTTCCAGCATAGTAAGCTGAGAAGCATTGGTGATAGAGGTTGGAATTTCTCCGGTGAGTCTGTTGAAATATAAATAAAGCTCGTGGAGATTGAGAAGCGAGCGCCCCATGCTTGGAGGAAGAGTGCCAGAAAATAAATTCTGTTGAAGAGCTAATATCTGCAGTGATGAGATATTGAAAAGGGAAGGTGGGATGGAACCGGATAAGAAATCATTGAAAGGCGCTGCAAAAACCTCAAGGCTTGATAGATTACCAAACTCTTCCGGCAACTCACCTATTATACAGTGTATATATGATTCAACTTGATTGAGTAAAGTTTGTTGAAAAGGAATTGAAAAAAGTACATAATTTGTAGGCAAAGTACTAGCAAATGTTGCATGCAATTTGCTTGTAAGACAATGACTTTAAAAAATAAACTCCAAGGAATGCATTTAACATTCATTTCATGTTTATAACAGCTAGTTGATATTACAGTATAGTCCTTAAATTAATTACTATAAATAAAGGATATATAGATAATCTTTATTTAAATTACTCATATGAAGGATAACGGTTGGACATTTATATGATGACACAAATAAGTAAAATTAAGAATATACTATGGTTTAATTAAAAGATTGTAATAAAGATATAATACACCAGTAACTATTAACTAAACATACCCGTCAGCTTGTTAGAAGCAAGGTCTAGCTCTTTTATTGAAGTAAGGTTCCCGACTTGCTTTGCTCTTTTATTGAAGTAAGGTTCCCGACTTGCTTTGGTATGGTACCTAAGAAGTAGAATGAAACAATTAACGATTGCTCCTTGATTAACCAAATGCTCAAATTAATTATATTTTTCATCTAATGAACAGGGCAAACATGTTAATCTTACCTGTCAAGATGTTGTTAGAAAGTGTTAGATACTGCAAGGAAGTGAGAGATCCAATTTCCTCTGGTATGCCTCCTGGAAATTGCGCACCAGTCAAATTAAACACTTCTGTATCTGCATCATCTGATATATATGGTACAAACAATTTGAGAGTTGAAATTAGTGTTAAACATACCAGTGAGGTTGTTGGAGTTAAGATACAACTCTTCAAGATTGGGTGAATTGTAGAAAACTGGGATACTTCCAGACAAACTGTTGTTGAAGAGGTCCACATATTCCAACACAGAACTGTTGAAGATAGAAGACGGAATATCTCCTGTTGAAACGCTTAACATTCTTAGATATATATATATATAAAAGTCCCTTGAAATAAAATTATACGCATATTATAAGCTTAGAACCGATCATACCTTGAAGGTTGTTGGATTTTAGACTCAAAGTAGTAAGCATGGTCAAGTTCCCAATCTCAGGTGGTATGTTGCCATTGAATTGATTAAAGGATAATCGCAGATCCTCCATCTCTCTGCACTTGTATACACTCGTTGGGATTTTTCCATTAATTTGATTATTACTAAGAAATAATCTCTTGAGTTTGGGAGTATTACTGCATATATCAGTGGGGAGCTCGCCTGAGAGCTTGTTAGATCTCAGATCAATCTCTTCCAATTCAGATATGTTTGTAAATATAGCTCTCGGTATTTCTCCAGTGAGGTCGTTAAATCCCGCGCTTATTTCCTTCAAACGGCGCAGTTTAGACAGCTCAGTGGGTAAGGCGCCCGTGAAATTATTGGAGCTAACGTCCAAGGACTGGAGAAACGTTAGGTTTCCGAGATGTGGGACGAGGTTTCCCCGGAGCGCGAGGCCGGAGAGACTGAGGGCTGTCACCCTCCGGTGTTTGGTGCCGCATGAGACGCCGGTCCACTCACAGACGGAGGTGTTGTTGCTGCTCAAGACACCATTTGTGTCTAAAGTGACGGAATTTTTGAAGGCGAGTAGAGCATCTTCATCAGTGGTGAAACCGAATAATGTTGCAGATGAGCTCAGGGTGAATAAAGAGATTTTTAAAATTAAAATTATGAGATGAAAAGAAAATAAGAAAGAGGTCTCCATAGAAATGGTAGTAAATAGCAATTTAGTTTTGTTAATGATGAGGTTGGTAAGCTGAAACATGCTTTGGAGAGTAATATATAGTAGTTGCTGAGAGCTAAACGAAGTGGAGATATTTTGTCACATTATTTTCTAAATTCTCTCAGAATATAATGCATAATATATGGTACAAATCCAAAAAAATTTAAAATAATGAGAAAACAGTCTAAAATCACATAATGTATTTTTGAGTTAAACTTACCTTATGATCTCCGTGCGTCTATATACATTATCATTTTTCGAGGAAAAAGAAAATGATTAGCAAGTATACTAATTAAGACGAAAATTAAATTGAGGGAGCCCAATATTCATCCGTCCATATTGTTGTTATCCTTTTTGTCATAGTTGGAAAAGAATAGACTACATGATTGTATCTCTGAAAACAAAACGAGAAAAAGAAATAAACTAAATTATTTTGTACGAGTCTGAAGACTTTGAAGTCAATGTTTTTTAAATTTTTTAAAAGGTGAAATCAATGCGTTTTCTTTTAAAAGGGATATCAATGTTTTTTACTCTGTAATTAGCTTCACGCACATTGGTGGAGCCAGCAGAGGGAGCTGCAGTGAGCTCTAACTCCCCATCGAAATTCTTTTGGTTTTTAAATTATAAAACTTACAATTTTTTTCGTAAAAAATCATTTTAGCACACTTGTAGCCGAATTTTTTAATTTTACGTTTTCCACCATGATATATTAATTCTGGCTCTATCCCTTCTCACTGATCAGTTGAAACACCAAGTACCTATGTATATGAAATAATTATACTTTGCTTAATTAAAGTTCTTCATTCGATCTTAATTAAGTGGTGTTTTAGGGTTACAATCATATTATAAGTTTAAGTATGATCTCAGACATTAAATTATATACTACGTACCCTCTAACCTTACAATCACAACATACTATTTCAATATTTGTTTTACACCCAATATTCTTTTAATCTTGTCATGAAATTATTAGTCATTTGAAGCGTTTCTTAATTAATAACGGGGTTGTGGCCAAAAAATAAACGAACTTTGAAAAAAACTGCAATTTGCACCTGAACTTTTAATTAAGTAAAAAAATATATATGAATTTATATTTTTGTTACAATTTTCACGTAAGTTTGACTTTCAACGAAATTATAGCTTAATTGACAATGAAAATTAATTAAGTCAAATATATTAATTTTTATCTTCTTAGACCTCTGAGCTTTTAAATACTCATCCCCATTATTAGAAGTTAGACCAACATCAGGTGAACTTCCAACTGCCAACTAAGCTCTAATTTCCTCGAAAGTCAAACTTATGTGAAAATTACAATAAAAAAATAAATTCAAGAATTTTTTGGCTTAATTAAAAGCTCAAGTGAAAACTACAATTTTTTTCAAAATTTGTGTATTTTTTGGCCATAGTCTTAATAACCGTAACATTCTTTCTTTTTTTGAGATAAAACCGTAATATTCGAAAACAGAACCTTCAGGAAATATACTGACTTATACGAGATAGTTGATACCTAAATTATTTTCCTTGAAGTCCATGGCTAATCTATCAAAAAACTTCATGTGACTTTTCGCTGTGTGTACGAAGCAAAGTTGTTCACATAATTAATGGAAAAATCATGTGATCGTCCTTTTCCTGCTGTGGGGCTTCACCGGATTACGATCGAAAATTTTGATCGTAAAGTAGACGGCATTAACGATCATTGTGCGACGTTCGTCTTTTTCTTTTTTTTTTTCTACGTTAACGATCAAAATTTTTCTTATTAACAATTGATTTATTTTTTATTTTTTTAGCTTATTCTACGACCGGAAACACACTCGTTATTTTAAATTTTTTTAAACTAGATCGTACAATAATGATTATTATATTTATTTTATTTAATTATTATTTGTTAACGACCGTGCGGGCGCTAAATATATATTAGCTTTATTTTAAGTTATGATCGTTCTTTGTATAAACACAACAATTAATGACCGTTTTTTAAAAGCTACGATCGTTTTTGTATAAACATAATGGTCGTTGGTCTTTATTGTTATTTTTTCTTCTTAAACATAAGCAACAATCGCAGTAACAAGAAATGCATCAAGAATATTACTCATTTTATCCACTAAAAAAGTCTCATTGTGTGCTAGACATGAGTTTTATTTTAATAAAGTTGTTAAAGTTATTGTAAATGAAATAAAGGTATAATTATTAGGGATTGTGTTAGTATGAAAAAATAGAATGGTGCCTCAAAAAAAAAAAAAATAGAATGAAGGTACATTATTAAGTAAAAATTAGAATAAAGGTACAATTTATACGTAAATATAGAAGAAAATGTAAAATGTGATATTTCGTGGATAAAAAATGTTTCAATATAGTAGATATTATATTAATATTTTTTGCTTTTATCAAATAAAATAACATTGATTAATTACGCGTATGATGCGTACGTACACTCTTTCTACTAGTAATTATAAGTGTCCTATTGGTTGTAAATTTATCATGGAAAAAAGAAAGATAAACAAAATTTCACCTTTTAAATCATTTCTTTCTTTTCCCACATTTCATACTTGATCCTTACTCATTCATCATTTACACTATAAATGATGGATAATATTATCACACCATTTTTGAAGGGATAAATTTACAACCAAAGATAACGTACTCTTAGAGTTTGATTGTATGTGTCCACATCGTACCGATGTCCGTATAGAAGACCTACTGTAAACTCAAAATTACATCCAGTGGGACTTTAGTTACACAGTCCACAATTACTATAACATATATGATGTGACGTTATGAAATGAAAGGTTTACAATGTGATTACTACAATAATGGTGCTTCTCGTTAAACAATAAGGGCTCAGAAAATAGGTTCTTTTGGAAAGAAAAGGTATATTTTAGGGTTTTCGAAAAAGATAATTTTATGAATTGGGCCAATTAAATTGTAGATTGCCGCTACTTCTTATCACTAGCTCTTTCTTCTTATCACTAGCAGAAAGAGTGTACGTGGTTGTATGCATAATTAATGTTATTTTTTTGATTAAATAAAAATATACTAATATTTATAGTATTTAACTTTTTAATTAATAATTTGATCTGATTAATTCTATTATCTTTTACAATATTTTTTTAGCAAAATTATTAATTCATTTCATAATTTATTGGATATATATATTTATTTATAAGCCTCATCAATAGCTATAGATATGTATCACATAGATTTAGCGTAATATCTAATGAATTAATATATTCTTATAAATATATAATATGCAAAGTAACCATAAAATAAAACATATAATAGTGGTAAAATAGACAATCCACATATTGTGCCTAAAGCTCTTTTTATATTAGTATAGATACATTACCGATCTTATTAAGAAAAATTGAAGTTGTACTTCAAATTCTGGAATGTAAACCCAATTAGATACTATGTACATATCTTAATGTATTAGAGAACTAGAAATTCGAATCTATATACTAACTTTTGGCTATTGCTATAAGTATTATCCATAATCAAATTCTGCTTTGCCTCTTCTTGGCTGCTGCTAATGTTACTTTGAACTTCTGTAATGCAGCTGCTACTTGCATCATGTTGATCCTTTCCTCGGGTAAAAGGGCCAAACAATTCATCGCCAAATGACAAATAGACAACACACATTGCTCTGTTGCAAAGAAATGGCGATCTTCTCTTGATAGCAAACCAGGCGCCACAACTTCACTTATCCCATTTTCTTGTAATGCTTTGCCCACCCACTCCTTTATGCCCATTTCCGCGCTGAACATATCATTTGTTGGCTTCTTACTCGTAAAAATCTCCAACAATAGTATCCCATAGCTATATACATCCCCGTTTGTGGATATTTTTCCTTCTGATCCATACTCTAATCGCACATCAAACGTGTTTATCAATTTTTCAATAGTCTCAAGATATTGAAATATTTCGAAGGTTTTGATAAAGTGACATTAACCTGATTGAAATAAAAGATTTTAGAAATTACCTGGTGCTGCATAACCGATAGTTGCCATTGTTATAGTATGAATCACAGCTTCCCTATCCTGAAAAAGCTTAGAGATGCCAAAATCGGCAACATGAGCAGTCATATCTTCATCAAGCAGCACATTGCTCGGCTTTATATCACAATGCACAATGGTGAACGTGTGATTGTGGTGAAGATATTCCAAGGCCAAAGCGACGTCTATGGCTATGTCCAACCTCCGCATCACATCCAAAACATACACGTCGGAATGCAGCCATTTCTCGAGACTCCCATTAGGCATGTAAGCAAGGATCAAGGCCTTGAACTGCGCGTTGCTGCAACACCCGAGTATCTTGATCAAGTTCCTGTGTCGAATGGTGCTCAGTATCCGACTCTCGATGTCAAAGCTCTTGAGCGCTCCTTCCAATTCCAAGTTGAACACTTTCACTGCTACGACATCAGTTTCATTAGCAAGCATTGCTTTGAACACTGAACCAAAGCTCCCTCTTCCAAGTAGGTTTATCTCACTAAACGAACTCGTCCCCTGCGTCAGTTCTCTCTCTGAGACGATCTTCCACGAGACTCCCACTGATGAAATGTCAGTGGAAGCTGGAGCACTTTTTTGTCTGCGTCTCTTTATCAAGAAAACTATGATCAGCTCTAAAATCACAGCTGCAATGAAGGGAGTCACCACATATTCTGTTTTTGATCTTGATCTTCCATGATTTCTCGGACAAGGTGGCACTTGAAATCTTGCAGCGCCGCATAGATTAGAGTTTTGAACAAAAGATTCGGCACTAAAGTTGGAGAAGCAACCCCCATCTGGAATCTTTCCTTGCAATTTGTTGTAAGAAACATTAAAAGATTCGAGAGCCAACTTTTCTAAAGAGTCGGGTATCACACCGGAGAGCTTATTGTTGGATAGATCCAGATTCCTCAAGCCTCTAACCTCGCCCAAAGATTCAGGGATGGATCCATTCAACATATTATTTGACAAATACAGGAACTCGAGTGATTCGCATCCAACAATCGTGTTCGGAATGTTTCCCAAAAATTTGTTAGAAGACAAGTCTAGATTATTGATAGCTGTCAAACTTCCGATTTGATCAGGAAGTTTACCACTGAGATAGTTTGAGGACAAGTTTAGAAGTATGAGATGTGGAAGATTCAAAAAGTTGAAAGGAAGTGTGAAGTTGAGCTTGTTTGAGGCCAAAGAGACTCTTTGAAGGGATTTAAGCCCACCCAAACATTCAGGTATTGAGCCTGTGAGCATATTACCACTCAAATCAAGCTCAACCAAATTATTGCCGAGTATTTGGCAAAGATGAAGAGGGATATATCCTTGCAGCTGGTTTTCATAAAGATGTAATATCCCAAGTTGCTTCACTTCTCCTAATGTTGTCGGGATGAATCCTGTGAATTGATTCCTAGATAAATCCAGAGTTTGTAAACTGCTTAAGTTTCCAATTTCCGAAGGAATAGCACCTCTAATGCTGCAGCTAGATGCCGCGAAAGTGACGAGAGAAGTAGATAAATTCCCAACTGAAGCAGGGAGGATACCATTCATCACTGGATTATCTGATATTTCCAAGTTCATCAAATATCGACAGTTAGTTAAAGAAGAGAGAAATGTGAGTTCCTGATTAGGATATTCAGCTGCTGTCAAATCATTTTCCCAAAGGCGAAGGACTTTAAGCTGCCTCAGATTGCCAAAGTCGGGGATGGAGCCAGTGAATGAGTTTCTGTTCAGTTCCAGCATAGTAAGCTGAGAAGCATTGGTGATAGAGGTTGGAATTTCTCCGGTGAGTCTGTTGAAATATAAATAAAGCTCTTGGAGATTGAGAAGCGAGCGCCCCATGCTTGGAGGAAGAGTGCCAGAAAATAAATTCTGTTGAAGAGCTAATATCTGCAGTGATGAGATATTGAAAAGGGAAGGTGGGATGCTACCATTTAACAAATCATTGAAGGATGCCGTTAAGGACTCCAGGTATGCTAGCTTACCAAGCTCTTCTGGCAATTCACCTACACCAAAGTATGATTCGAATTTCATGAATAAGACTCAATGTATAGCCTTAATGTATCATTATTTGGGACTAGTGTGCAATAAGATGTACTCCCTCTCCGTCTCGCGAAACATGAGTCGTTTCTTTTGGACACGGGATTTAAGAAAGTAATATTTAATGTATTAAATGTGGTAAGTGCAAAAGTGAAAATGTGAATAAAGAAAAAAAAAATTCCATATAAGAAAACGTAACAAGTTTCGTGGGACGATCTAAAAAGAAATATGACATGTTTTAGGGGACGGAAGGAAAACTATTTTATTTATCTATTAATATGTTATATTTATCTATTGCTATTGCTATTTAAGGACAATAGGGCTAGTCGTGTCGGCCCAAACCCGGTCCGGACCAAATCCGAAGTCCAGCTCAAAATTCGAACTCATACCAGTTATATATGAAAGTAATTTTTCGAATAATAATAATAATAATGACAGTATCTTCCAAATAAAAGTAGTAACAATTTTTATCATTAAAAGTGAGAACTCTTATGAATAAAAGGAACAACTATTCTACATAAAAATAATAGTGTTCTAAATAGAGGTGACAATTTATATTATAAAAAGTGAAAATTGTAAAAGTGATAGTCATTCTTAATAAAAGTAATTGTATGGATCGAATCAGGGTCAGGATGTTGGGTGGGTCGAGTCAAACCCGGCCTAGACCAGATTTGAACTGAGTCCGACCCACACGCGACTAACCCTTAGCCCTTAGGAGGTATTTGGTTTGAGTGATATTGCATGACTGATAAAATAATTCACCTTAATCAGTTGTTTGGTTTGCATAGTTGGACCCGTAATTGATAATCCGGCCCGCATCTAATAATGCAATTGAGATATATTTTATGTGTTCACCCCAAAGTTGGGTGGATTATATTTAATCACTCTCCCAATCTTATCAATTTTATTAATCATATTTGTCTCATCCACCAAACCAAACGCTCCCTTAGTTTAATCTTAATCTATAAGGGCTTTTTCTTTTTTGAGGGCAATATATGGGCTTTATATATTTGATACTTTTATTCGCTCATGAAACATCTTATTATTTTTATTTTTGGTTCGTCCACAAATTATTTCCTACTTATCTAGACATAAATTTACTAACTTTTATCCTTAAAATCTCATATATTTACACATACATATTGTCACTAATTATGCATGGGGGCCATTTTCCACTCACCAATACACATATTTCATGGACAAATGGAGTATAAGATAAGAAAATAAAAAATCGTGATCATGTAGTTTATATTCCATTTA
Organism: Salvia miltiorrhiza; assembly: GCF_028751815.1. Taxonomy (NCBI): domain Eukaryota; kingdom Viridiplantae; phylum Streptophyta; class Magnoliopsida; order Lamiales; family Lamiaceae; genus Salvia; species Salvia miltiorrhiza. The sequence goes on along the minus strand of NW_026651437.1, from coordinate 303,300 downwards.
TATGTTCTAGGTTTGAAGATTTAATGAAACTAACCTAACAAGTTGTTTAACTTCTTTCTAAATTTCCAACAACAGATTGGTTGTGCTATATGCAGCATTACGTACGGTTCCAGAAATTCCTTTCCGTGCTATTTTTGAAGATTAAATAAAATTATTTACTTTTTTTTGTTGGGGTTCGAGTCATCATGGAAAAATAAGAATTATTATTAATTTTTTTTAAAGAAAAAAATAGGCTAATTGCTTTTTTATTTTCAAAAGTAAATATTTTTGAAACACACATCAAAGGTCAAGTCATAAAGTATAAGAATTATCCCAAAATACATACAAGAAATTATATACTGTAATATGTAATAAATTAAAAATGTATAAGTTGAGAAACATACCCTCCAACTTATTCAAAGCAAGATCCACCTCAACTAGTGAAGTGAGGTTTCCAATTTGCTTTGGTATGAGACCTAAATTATGAAATTGACCAAGTGATCACATATAAAAATCCATACAAACTGAATCCTGCTTGAAATTAAAGATGTCAAAATATTTAACACATATACGGTCGTATATAATTCCATGATAATACTCCATGTGTTCCTTAAGAGCGTGTATCATTTTTATAGCACATATTTTAATAAATATTAAGTGAGTGGAGAAATTGATCTGTTTTATTATATAGTCTTATGTGGTGGGATAATGTTCAAAAATGAAAAATACACTCTTATAAAATGTACCGAAATGACAAAAGGTGCACACTCTTATGGGACAGATGGAGTATTATCATGAATTGAAGTGAAAATAAGGAAAAAAAATAAGATATCCGAATTTCTTTTTTTCATTCATCGTGAAGAAAATTATTCACTATACAAAATATGTAAATAATTAAAATGGAAATTGTAAAAATATATGTTTTTTATGCTTTTCTATAAAAGAGAATGCACCCTAAATTTAATTTAGAATTTGGCTATGGAAATTAGACTAGTTAAGAAAAAAAATTATGATTATATTAGAAATATTCAAATTGAGTTAAGAAAGTGATTTTTTTTTTTTTTCATGAAAATCCGTAACTGCTACTTCATCTAAACGCATCGACTAAAAATCTACATTTATATGCAGAGTGAGTTCTATAACTATAGTGTTCCTGGGATCGAGATAATGATTAAATCACCTGTGAATTTGTTTTTAGAAAGGTATAGATAATTCAAGGATGTCACAAGATGGCACTAGTGAGCAATTAATTACACCTATATTTTGGCAACAATTTATGATCACTTGATATTTACCGTACCACATATCCTATCCCACTTTGTGTTTTATTTTAATTTTTTTAATATTCTTAGAATTTTTTTGTCCAATTTTAATTTTGTATGTTTTTAATTTAATTTTATAATTACTAATTAGGATTTATTTCATGCAATTAGAATTTATAATTATTTTTTATTTAATTTCACTTTTATTAGTTAATACTTAATAGATTGATAAATTCAAACTTATGATGTAGTATAATTTTTAAAAAAATTAATTTTTTACATAAGAATTAATTATAATTTATAATATAAATATTATTTAAATAAAAAATATAATAGTAGGATAAGGTAGCACACACAAAACTGTGGGACACTAAATTTCATTCCAATTATAAGTTTATAACTACTCTAATTTTATTATAAAATTGTGAAATAGAATAGTTATTTTAAAATAAAATTCAATTTTTAACGTGGAAACAGAAGAAAGGACGAGATAGATATAGTTGAAGTTGGTGCAGTACCTGTTAAGTTGTTGCTGTAAAGTTCCAACTCTTGTAGATCACCTACATTCTCCAAATTCGTGGGGATGCTTCCACACAGATTATTGCTGGAGAGGTACATCCATTTCAACGTGGAAATGTTGAAGATAGAAGACGGAATATTTCCTATCAGAATTTGGAAAATAATAATATCATTAAATTAATGTGAATAAAGCTCCTTTCAATATTATTATACATTGACTAATTAATTACCTTGGAGATTGTTTTGATATATAGATAAAAGCGTAAGCATGGTTAAATTCCCAATTTCAGTTGGTATCTCTCCACGGAACTGGTTCATCGACAAGCTCAGCTCCTCCAGCTCTGTGCATCGGTATATATTCCTCGGAATTTTCCCATGAATTTGATTCTGTTTGAGAAATAAGGTCTTGAGTTTGGGAGTATTACTGCATATATCAGTCGGGATCTTGCCTGATAGCTTGTTAGAATTCAGATCAATCTTTTCCAATGCGGACATGTTTGTAAAGATAGCTGTGGGTATCTCTCCGCTTAGCCTGTTAAATCCCGCGTTAATTTCCTTCAAACGGCGTAGATTAGACAGCTGAGAGGGTAAGACGCCCGTGAAATTGTTGGAGCTGACGTCCAAGGAACGCAGAAACGTTAGGTTTCCGAGATGTGGGACGAGGTTTCCCCGGAGCGCGAGGCCGGAGAGATTGAGGGCTGTGACCCTGCGGTGTTTGGTGCCGCACGAGACGCCGGTCCACTCACAGACGGAGGTGTTGGCGAGCCAGCTGCTGCTCAAGACACCATTTGTGTCTAAAGTGATGGAATTTTTGAAGGCGAGTAGAGCGTCTTCATCGAATAATGTTGCAGATGAGGTGAGGGTTAAAATTAAAAGCAGGAGAGAGAAAGAAAATAAGAAAGAGGTCTCCATAGAAATGCTATTTAGTTTTGTTAATGATGAGGTTGGTAAGTTGAAACAAGCCGTGATATATAGTAGTTGCTAGCTGAGAGCTAAATGAAGTGGAGATATTAAGTCTTCTCAAGAATATGAGTCTTCATTTTCAAGTTGAAGTCTACCAAAATCTCCTTGTTCAACTTAATTACGGGAAGTGTTCACACATCAAGATTTGTGGAAGTCTTGATAAGTTGAGCATACAATCAAGATTTCCTTGTTCAACTTAATTAAGGGAGTGGTGACAATAAGGCATTTCAAGTATGGTTTGGGAGATGTGGAGGACGGATGCATGATCGAGCTAGGGTTGTGAGCCTTAGAGTTTGGTGTTGGATGCTGCAAATCATACACCCAAACAAAAAACAACATTAATCATGAATTGAGTAAACAAAGGAGGAGAAGAAAACGGACCAAATCCACTTTCATGATGCAAATTTGATTCCTTCCATTATACTATCTACTTCTGGTACGATCCCGACCTTTAAAACTAGCATCATTTCTAGCTTTTCGCTTATTTACAATTGCCAAAAAATTTATGTGTATCCATCGTAATTAATTAAATCCAATTAAAATTTAATTATTAATTCTCATTTAGGTTTATTGATATGCAATTGCAATTTATTGATCTCAATTTGAGTTCCAATTAAATTGGATGCAGAGTTTCGGATGTACCGAAGTTTGCTCATTAGCTAGATCTTGCATGCAATTTATTACTCTAAATTCATTCGGATGTACCGAAGTTTGCTCATTAGATTTTGGTCATAATTAGACAAAATTCAAATGGTAAATAAGTTTGACAAAGAAGCCCACAAAATCAGACCACTTTAAGATTTAATATAATATTATAACTAATATTTCAAATTACATTATTTTTTAAATTCTCTCAGAATATATAAAACAAACACATAAGATATACGGTACACATTCAATTCAAAATTATTAAAATTAATGAGAAAACAGTCTAAAATCGCATATATAATGTATTTTTGAGTTGAACTCACCTTATGATCTCTCCGCCTATATCATTTTTCTAGAAAAACGAAATGATTAACTAGTACACTAATTTTTTTGAGGAGATTAACTAGTACCCTAATTAAGTGGGCGTTTACTTTACATTATTGATAAGATGCATGATTGAGTATTTTTATCCTCAAAAGTATGATTTCTTCAATCCACTCGCTTTCAATTGGATATGAATCAAGTAAAACTAGCTCAAATAATATAAATAATCAAGGGTCTTGGGATATTACAAAGTTTCATCCATAAAATAAACAAAGGATTAACCTTACTATTTTTATCTATCAAGACTAATCTTCGAAAGTAAACGTCCCCTTTATAAGGAGCTCAATATTGATCCATCCATATTATTATACCCCTCTTGTCTCATTATAAGTGACACAAAATTTTTGGGCATTCAAATTAAGGAAAAAATGTAAAATGTAAATTGATTAAAAGTGATAGAGGTCTATATTTTTTCAATGGTTAATTTTTATCATTTATAAAACTGATTATTTGTAACGAGACAATCCAAAATAAAATGCAAGGCACTTTTAATAATACGGAAGAAGTATTTTTTTGGTCATAATTGGAAAAGTTAAATCTCAAAATAGACTACATTATTGTCTCTCTAAAAAACGAAAAAAAAAAGAAAAAGAAATAGACTAAATTATATTTGTACGAGTCTGAAGACTTTGAAGTCAATATTTTTAAAAAAAAATTAAAAAGGTGAAATGAATTAAGCAAAAAAAAAAAAATCCACAAATTTTGTGGGCTGCAAAGTTTAGACAAAGTCTTAATTTTCAAGTTGAAATCATCTATTTATCAAAATCCCCTTATTCATGATTTAGGGAATCAGCCAATTAGGCTTTGCTACAGTGGCAAAGCTGAGGCACCCAAAGATTCTTCTTTGTGAGAGGTCTTGGATTGAATACCACCTGCGTACGATGATGTTTTCCCACTTTGGGGTGATGTTGTATTCCTGTCTACGTGCGGTGTAGTTTTCTCACCATTGTGTGGTGTTGAGGTCTTGTCTACGTGTACCTTTTATAATTTTAATTAAAAAAAAAAAAAAGGGAATCAAGATATGTGGAAGTCTAGCTTTCCGATTAAGTTGACCAATATCCATATCAATCAAGATTTCCTTGTTCAACTTATTTAGGGAGTGGTGACAGTCTAGAATTTATCATGTTGTATAAAGCTTTTAAGTCCCCGTGGATTTACTTGTTACATGATTTAATTTACCGATGCCATATATTCAAATTCTTTATTATCTTCTAGCGTAACATCTTATATTACATTAGTGGACGATTGATATATAGTAATAAAAAGATTTGGAATTCAGTGTTACTTTAATATTGGACAATTTTAAATCTTTAGATTTATAACATGTCCTTCATTTATTTATACAACATATAATATCACTCAAATTGGTAATAAAAGATGTTAAATGCTTAATGCTATATCTTGTGATAAGCTATGTAGATTAGTATTACAGCAAAATTGGTTACATATATAGGTGCAAGCTACTAGATAGTCACGACTTACATTGAAAGAAAGAGAAGAAAAACTCAAAAAAGAAAATTCAAATGGTGATAGCACGCGAGCCCCACGGCCATCCCATCACGCGTGCCTTGGATTAATGAGTCGAGCAGTTGGATTCACTAGACCTACTAGTACCTAGCCACAAACCTATGTGTTTTTTTTTTTTTTTGTACGTGTTTGTGTTGTGTATTAGTGTATAGATCAAAGTAGTATTATTGGCTGGCCAAAAACCGCAGGTTTAACTACTCCATAGAGGCCTGTAACCATCCCTTCTCGGTTATCGGGGACGCCGGTTTAAATTAATAATTACTCTATTTCTATGCCAACACACGTGTATTCTTAGTAAATGTATTTTTAATAGATAAAGGGTTCCACCACCTATAAAATGAATAATTGAGGTTGAATAAAGGCATTTGGAAGAATAAAGTATAAAGGTAGATGATCGGGCCATGTTAAAAAGAAAAGTTTTATACTTTGGCCGAATGTCAAAAATGACAAAAATATTATACTTTTAACATACGAAGAGAATATATAATTGTAATTTCGTTCTTCCAAAATTGCTCCACCTATAAGGCTTGTGTTTCCCAAATTCCTCCTTATGTACAATTTATCTCCAATATTTGAATACATATTCACATGAAATTTAATGTAGATTGAGTATACATCCAATTCATATTCCATATTTCAATTTGAAATCAATTTCAAATAGATTTGAAAATTGTATGAAAATTTTGTAATTATAAAAAAAATTGAAGATTTTATTTGTAAACTATATTTTTTTTCTTTTTATTTTTTCTCTTTAACTTCTTATTTTTGTTTTATTTATTTCCAGAATTGTTAAATTTGATTAATTATAAATCATATTAAATTAAAGATCACGATGAAAGAGCTTTAATTTGATATTTTATGTAAATATTTGGTTTAAAATGTAACAATTATATTTGTTTAAATATTGAAATTATAAAAATTTCTCTCTCATCTCTCATCTTTTCGAATAAATCTATTTTCTAATTAATTTTTTATTATTTTTGTATTTTTTAACTTTTGATAATATCCAATTTTATAATTATCAATACTTCTTTATTTTTGTATTTTTGATTATTCAATTCAAATATATTCAATTAAAATTAATCTTTTTGTATTATATTTATAAATATGATAATTGAATTAGTATTAATTTTATATAACTATAAAAATCTAAAAATACAAACAGATCAACATCACAAAATGTGGCTCTACGACCCCGACCCGCAGCCGCTAACACTCGAAGCCCTTGGCGGCTCCGGCATCGAGCTCATGGTCGGAATCCGGCAAGCCGACCTCCTCGACCTAGCTCAATGCCAGTGCCACACAAACGACTGGGTTCACACCAACATAGCCAGGTACCTGGACGTCCAATTCCAATACGTCGTCGTTGGGAACGAGGTCAACGTGGCAAACTAATAAAAGTTATTAACCAAATATAATTATAATTAGTTATTTATGTGTGGCTAATAAATTTTAATAATTATTCATTCTTGACACATAATAAATGTGAGGAAATATATTTTGCCACATTTATATTTTGATCTTCTTTAATTATTTTTTAAAATCTTAATTGAAGTTTTATACACACATAATCACCAACACATATTTTCAAAAATGTATACGTGAATCATTTAGAAGTTTCAATATTGACATTTAAAATGTGGAGAGAAATTTTTTTAGTAACATTTATTATTTGACGGTATTTTTTTTAAGTTTGGTTTATTTTTAACCAAACTAATAAAAAAAATATTAACCACGCATAATTATCAATTATATATGTGCGGGTAATGAATTTTTATAGTTTTTTTTGGCAAATTAAAGCAAATAATTTTTTTTTGATAAAAAAGCAAATAAAATTAAAAACCTTTTTTTAACACAAATTAAATAATTTAATGCTTATATTGCACATTCATTTTCACTTATATTAACCGTATATGTCTATATGAATACAACCCTATTAGCGTGTGTACAATACACCTAAGATTATTCTCTCTGCACCAGGCTGCGTCACACCCAGTCACCACCCACCCACTGATACGCAGTCAGAGCGGCGAAAGGCTGAGAGGAGAGAGCCTGAGATTCCATTCATCGCGCCGCCGCGGCTCTGAGCCTCGCCACCCCGCCACCGGACTCCCGTTACTCCTCATCCTCCGAGAAGCAGCAGGTATTTTTGAATTAAGAATTTCCTGAGTTAACTCAAAATATAAGTGATGGAATATTCTTGACATTGTAATGAAGAGTTGAATATCTGTAAAAAAAAATCTTGTCTATATATAATGTGGGCCGCGTAGGTAGGGGTGAGCATAGGTTCGGTTTGCAAAATCGAACCAAAAATTTAAAACCGAAAATCGAACCGATGATTAAAATTGGACTCGAAAACCGTACCAATTGGGGATGCCAAACCGAACGGAAACCGATCGAACCGGTAAAATCGTGCAATTTTTTTCTTTCGAAAAAATTAATTAAAATCTGTAAAATAATGTAAAAAAACACAAATTTCAAATGTCAAATCCCTACAACATAATAATACTTAGTCTACAAGAGTACTAGTTTCAAGGATTTAAAACATCACAAAAACACAAATTCAAGTTTAAAAGTTTAATAAATAGCAACATAACAAGTCAAGAACATATAATAAAATATTAGAAAATATAGAAAGATAAATTAATTAATATTATAAATTAGAAAATTAATTATATATTATAAAATATAAATATATAATAAAATATTAATATTACCAAAAACTAAAAACTGAAATCGAACCGAAACTTATCGGTTTTTAATTTTCGGAACCAAATCGAAAATCGAACCAGTGAAATCGGGACCGAACCGCACCGAAACGGTTCGATTCAGTTCGATTTTTGCTCACCCCCACGCGTAGGTACTATGCAGTGTAGCATCATGATGGATGATCGAATTCATGACAAATCTTTCATTGGAATTTTGTGAGTCTGAATTTTATTGATCTTGGTGGTTTATTAGTTTAGTTTATGTATTGAGTAAATTTACATTTCTCCACAATAGATTGCAAATTATACATAAAGATTCAATCACATATTTAAAAATCAGTGTACGTGGAATCACTCGCGGTATATAGGTGCACGAAAGGCAATGAGAAATGCCAAAGATAGATTGGGGTCGAATTTAATTTTAGTGTAAGGGACCTAATAAGCAATAGTGCAGAATCTTTCAACAATGAAATTTACTACATTGTTCGTACTAATTGCAGTTTGCGGTACAAGGATTGGAGGTATATACCACCAAATGTGGGAGACACTTCGTGAGAAACTTCTTGTAAGTATTTTTATTTTATATTGATTTTGATGAAAAAAATATTATGATGTGGGTATTAATTAAAGGTTTATCTGTTTTATTTAAATTTGTAGAAAGTGTTTGATATAGACATTGCGGATGAGAATGTCTAAGATGTCATTGATTTGCAAATGAGAATTGCATGGAGAGGCTATAAGTATAGAATTCTGCATAAAATATTCAAAAACATTGCGGGAAATAAAGTCTTAGCTAAAGCAAAGAGTAGTTGCCTCGTTGATGTTAAGAAAGAGGATTGGGAGTATTTGTGTGATCTTTGGGGCTGATAATAAATACAAGGTAATTTTCTATTATAGTTAACTAATAATGATTATATTTCTTACGATAATAACATATCATATTAACTATTCTTTGTTTAGTTTAAGGAATGAGCAAAGCAAAATGTCGAAGATAGGATTAATCAAAAATGGGAATCCAGAAATGGATCGAAGAGTATCGCGCGCCACCATGTTGTTCGTGGAGTTCAGTTGGATGCTCCTACGGGACAAATAGAGACATGGAAAATCCGACATTGGAAGTGCGAAAGGGGATGGCCATCACCGGAGTTGGAGGCTAAATATGTAAGTATATATGATTTTTAATTAGTTTATTAATTGATTTTGTGAATTATGTATGTTATTAATTATTCGGTGAGTGTTTACAAATTATGTTGAATTGGAGTAATTATATACTATATTATTATATTTCTAAATGGATAAAATATATCTGCCGAAAGAAGTGATTCAACTTAGATGGGAAAATCCAGTAGAGAGTATGACCGACAAAATGATATTGGAGAAGGTCTTAATTAGGATGACAATCAAATAGTTTGTTTGGTTGGGGACGGTCACCTAGTAAATCTCGACGAACCTGCAACGGAAGCTTAAGCCATCCCACGTATGATGAAGCTTCTGTTGCAGGTTCGTCGAGATTTACTCGGTGACTGTCCCCAACAGAACAAATGATTTGATTGTCGTCCTAAAACATTCTCCAATATCATTTTTTCAGTTATACCCTCTGCTGAATTTTCTCATCTCGGTTGCATCATTTTGTCATGCAGATATGTTTTACCATTTAGAAACATAATAATATACTAGTATATAGTTACTCAATTCAACATAATTTATACACACTCACTGAATAATTAATGGCATACATAATCATAAAACCAATTAACAAACTAATTAACAATCATATATACTTACATATTTAGCCTCCAACTCCGTGATGGCCATCCTTTTTAGGACTTCCAATATCGGATTCTCTATGTCTCTATCTGTCCCCGTAGGAGCATCCAACTGAACTCCACGAACAACATGGTGGCGCGTGGTACTCTTCGATCCATTTTTGGATTCCCATTTTTGATTACTCCTAGCTTCGACATTTTATGTTTCCCGTTTCCTTAAGGTAAATAGTGAATAATTAACATGATATGTTATTATGGTATGAAATATAACCATTATTAGTTAAATATAATAGAAAATTACCTTGTAGTTATTATCAGCCTAAAGATCACACAGATACTCCTAATCCTCTTTCTTAACATCAGTGGGGCAACTACTATTTGCTTTAGCCAAGTCTTCATTTCCCGCAATGCTTTTGAATAATTTATGCAGTCTATACTTATAACCTTTTCATTCATCTCCTATTTGCAAATCAATGACATCCTTGACATTCTCATCCACAATGTCTGTATCAAACATTTTCTACAAATTTAAATAAAAAAGATAAACCTTTAATTAATACCCACATCATAATATTTTTCATCAAAATCAATTTAAAATAAAAATACTTACAAGAAGTTTCTCACGAAGTGGCTCCCTAACATTTGGTGATACATATCTCCAATCCTTATACTGCAAGCTGCAATTAGTACGAACAATGTAGCCAATTTCATTGTTGAAGAATTCTACACTATTGCATATTTGGATCCCTTACACTAAAATCAAATTCGGCCCAATCTATCTTTGGAATTTCTCATTGCCTTTCATGCACCTATATAGTGAGTAATTCCATGAGCTTTAGACTTTACTCTTATTTTTTTATTTGTTGTCGAACAATTAAAAATCATTGGGACCATGAATCGCTGATAATTCATTAGGTATAAAACTTAAACAACTCATGTAACTACTCAAAGTAGTGTGTTAAAGTAATCACGTGTGATTTACTAACTGCTATTCGAGAGGAATGTACAGAAGAAATACGGAAACTTTAGACAAAACAATATAAAAATATAAATCATATAATAATGAAGATAATAATTATTAACTTCTACTATCCAATTTGTGGCTCTGGTGCAGATGATTCTTTAGATTAAAGAAAAAATAAGTTAGATAATTAATGTGCTTATAAACGTAAAAAAAAAAATTAAACAAACTTGTAATAGTATGTTACATTTGCATAGGTCTTACCAGAATTTAATGCAGTACTAGGAGCAATACGTTTGATTTCATGTCGGCTATGCACACTTCTTCTTCCTCCCCACGTAGACATCTAGGAACTATATAATTGAAATATGGCAAGGTACACTGATTTTTCAATATGTTATTGAATCTTAATGTATAATTTGCAATCTATTGTGGAGAAATCTACATTTACTCAATACACAAACTAAACAAATAAACCACCAAGATCAATAAAATTCAGACTCACAAAATTCAATGAAAAATTTGTCATGAATTAGACCACCCATCATGATGCTACACTGCATAATACCTACACGCCCCACATTACATAAGAATTTTTTGACAGATATTCAACTCTTCATTACAATGTCAGCAATATTCCATCACTTATATTTGGAGTCGACTCAAGAAATTCTAAATTCAAAAATACCTGCTGCTGCTCGGAGGAAGAGGAGCAACGGGAGTCCGGTGCGGGGGTGGCGAGGCTCAAAGCTGCGGCGACGCAGCCGGCCGGTACAGAGAGAATAATCTTAGATGTATTGTACACACACTAATCTTGGTCGCATACGTCCGCATTAAAAAACAAATAAGAGTAAGTACCAAATCGATGTATATGTTCATTGTCAAGTGCATGAGTATGCTAAACCTCTGCCATGAAATGGCACAAAAATAATCATAATTAAATTATCCGATAATATACATACTTCGAATATATAGTTTTCTTCATAAACATATAATTTTAGATGATTTCAGTTAGATTAACTTCTAGTTTCCATATTCTCAAATGTAATTAACAAATTAGTTAACAAGAAATTATATATATCATCTAGAATTTATTTAAACATGACAATTAATCGACCAAAAGGATATCAATAGAGAAGACTCTTTAATTTGCAATGACAATTTGAAAACATGAAATCTTACCTCTGATAGTGACGCAACGATATATATGTCCACAATCGGTCTTATACTCCTTTTTTTTTCAAGCTTGTTCTCGTATGCTGTTTACTTCGATGTAGAAGACGAGAGAAAATTAGTTTGGGAAGAAAAATATCAACGAGAATTATTTGTTCTTCAGAACGAAAACAAAGAGTCATTGTAAAGAGATATATAGCAGTAGAAATATTTAAGGGATCGGTGCAATCCTAAATCTTGTAACAGACTAACAGATATTTTTTGAATTTTTTATAGTTCTTTTTATCCCTTTTTATTTCTTGTCACGCAAGATGGATTTGCAATAAATTTTTATTTGGTATTTTTTTAATAAATTTTTAATTCTTTTCACGGATTAACTTAAAAATTAGTGTGGATATGCTTATTATATAAATACTGATATACTTATACAATCCATACAAATTAATCCAATATTTTATTCCGTATAAAACTAGTGCGGATATGCTTATATTAAAATTAGATAAATTTAGATCATATAATTAGAACTTGTGCGGATATGCTTCTATAAAATTAGATAAATTAAAAACTAGTGCGGATATGCTTCTATTTTTATGGATATATACTAATTATTTATTTTCAAATTTATATTAAAATTAATACAAATTTCAATTTTTTCGGTCAATCCCTTTTGAATTCGGTCGATCTTGTTGGAATATCAATATTATAATATGATTGTATTAATAAAGACATAGACGATTAATATAAGTGAAAAGGAATATGCAACATGAGCTTTAAATTTAATCGTGTTAAAGAAAAGGTTTTAAATTGAATTAACTTTAATTTGCCAAAAACACAACTATAAAAATTCGATATTCACACGTATATAATTGATAATTATGTGTGATTAAAATTCTTTTTTATTAGTTTACCACAAGTGCACAACAAATTTAAAATAAATAAAACTTAAAAAAAAATACCGTCAAATAATAAATATTACTAAACAAAATTCTCTACACATTTTAAATGTCAATAAATAATTGAAACTTCTAATTGATTCAGCTACACATTTTTCAAAGTATGTGTTAGTGATTATGTGTGGGTAAAACTTGTGTGGGTAAAACTTCAATTAAGATTTTAAAAAATTAATTAATTAAAGTCAAAATATAAATGTGACAAAATATCACTATAAAAAAACGCAAAATTACCGGCCAGATTTACCGGCGACGGTGGCGCCGCCAGTAATTACCGACGACCCACCGACGACGGAGAAGACGACCCGTTCTTTTAAAATACCATCGAGAACGCCGCCGGTGATCACCGACGGCAATGCCGCCGGTAAGTATAATATTAATTAAATTATTTACGTAAATAAATTATAGGTGGGCTGCCACGCCGCCAGTAATTACCGACGGGGTGCCACACCGCCAGTATATTGAAAGCGGGTCGCCGGAACCCCCCACCCCCAGTCGCGTACCCGCCGCAAACCAGCCCCCTACCCCCAGCCTCCCCCCCACCCCAGTTGCCGGAACTGCCGCGCCACCGCCAGCCGTCGCCAGTCACCACCGTCGGCTAGTCACCATACATTTTCGTCGATTTTATTTATTTATTTGTAATTTTATTTATTTATTTATGTAGTGATTTATGATTATTATCTCTTATATAAGTTAGATTTGTGCAGCTGCTACATATATAAGTTAGTTTTAAGTATTCTTCATAACTTTAAAATTAATTTTGGAATAAAAAATCTTAAGTAGAATATCTACTAATCACTCTTGAATTGTGGAATCTAAACAAGATTCTTCACTAATCTAGATTAGAATTAAGAATCTTAAGTAGAATCTCTACTAATCACTCTTGAATTGTGGAATCTAAACAAGATTCTTCACTAATCTAGTTTGGAATCAAGAATTTTAAGTAGAATATTTACTAATCACTCTTGAATTGTTGAATATAAACAAGATTCTTCACTAATCTAGTACGGAATCAAGAATCTTAAGTAGAATATCTACTAATCACTCTTGAATTGTGGAATCCAAAGAAGATTCTTCACTAATCTAGTTTAGAATCAAGAATCTTAAGTAGAATATCTACTAATCACTCTTGAATTGTGGAATCTAAACAAGATTTTTCACTAATCTAGGTTGGAGTCAAGAATCTTAAGTACTCTTGAATTGTAGAATCTAAACAAGATTCTTCACTAATCTAGATTGGAATCAAGAATCTTAAGTAGAATATCTACTAATCACTCTTGAATTGTGGAATCTAAACAAGATTCTTCACTAATCTAGATTGGAATCAAGAATCTTACGTAGAATATCTACTAATTAATCACTCTTAACAAGATTCTTCACTAATCTAGTTTGGATTCAAGAATCTTAAGTAGAATATCTACTAATCACTCTTGAATTGTGGAATCTAAACAAGATTTTTCACTAATCTAGGTTGGAGTCAAGAATCTTAAGTACTCTTGAATTGTGGAATCTAAACAAGATTCTTCACTAATCTAGTTTGGAATCAAGAATCTTAGGTACTCTTGAATTGTGGAATCAAAATAAGATTCTTCGCTAATCTAGTTTGGAATCAAGAATCTTAAGTAGAATATCTACTAATCACTCTTGAATTGTGGAATCTAAACAAGATTCTTCACTAATCTAGATTGGAATCAAGAATCTTAAGTAGAATATCTACTAATCACTCTTGAATTTTGGAACTTAAACAAGATTATTCACTTAATCTAGATTGTTTTCTTGAACTATTTATTTCATGTTTTGCAACAACATTGCACTTACCTTGTTCTCCATCCCCTATTTATTGTGATTGTGTAATTAAGTCGAAAAATATATATACTTAAAAAAAGGTAACCTAGATTGAATTCAACGTATGCAATTGAATTAAAAATACATTACAAATATCAAGTTAAAATACTTATGGTGTATAAACTAGATTGATGATGATGATGATGATGATAATAATAATAATAATAATAATAATAATAATAATAATAATAATAATAATAATAATAATAATAATAATAATAATAATAATAATAATAATAATAATAATAATAATAATAAATAAATAAATAAATAAATATTTTTTCGGCATAAAAATACTGACGAAAATGTGACCAATCTATGATTAACACGACATCTCTTGGATATTATCTCGACATATTCTAAGGTTATGAATGTATGATATTGTATATTGAAATAGAGTTTAAATTAATTAATATGTACTAGATATATCAATAATACGAGTGTTCTGTACTGGTGATCATTCGAAAGAAACTTCAAGATTAAGCGTGTTTGACTTAGAGCACAACTAAGATGGGTGACCGACTGGAAAGTTCGTCTAACATATGCAATACTGTACAAATACGAAAATACTTGTGGGATATAAATAAATAAATAAATAAATAAAATAAATAAAAAGATAATTACCGGCGGTGTGGTGTCGCCGCTAATCACCGGCGGCGGCCACCGGCGGTGACGTCTGGCAATAGCGTCACCGTCGTCCGCTCAACATTACCGGCGGCGGGATCCCTGCCGCTAATCACTGGCGGCCGACGCTGCCGGTAAATCTCCGGCAAAGGATCGCCGTTCTTGTAGCGTATCTTGCCCATATTTCGTGCTTATAGTTGCTGCGATTGTGTGTGTAGTAAAATATGATCGTGTGCTACTATAATGTCCAGAAGAACTCAACATAAAAATGATCGATTTCGCGAGGTTGAAATTTAGTTGCATACTGACAAACATGGTTTTCGTACCTCAATTCCACATGATTTGTTGTCATTTCCCTTCATGTTTTGCTTGTGAAAGCTTGTTTGTGCCCTAATGTTTAGTTTTGTGAAGATTTGATGCCTTGGTGTAGTTTTGGAATGATTTCAGGGAAAATCAAGGATCAATTGGAGGATTTTCAAGATATGATGTTAGGTCCGGGGGGTCTCGAATAGGTGTATGGGGGGGGGGGGAAGAATACACCTATAGGCTATTTTTTTTACTATCTACTGACCTCAATCAGAGGGATCTCAGTCAGAGATTAAAACGAAACTTTACACGCAAACAAAGACTCCTGTTTTACTGAAATCAGTTTTGACCAACAGGGTTGACGACTGATACTGAAAGCTCTTCAGTAATGAGTTATCAGTTAAGTTACTGGAACTTAACTGATTCAAATAAGGGCTTCAGTTGTGTTTGCAAAGATAGAGATGATATCGCTCTTCCTTACTATCAGAGGATAGTTCAGTCAGATTGATATCATATGCATCGGAAAATAAACTTAGTTTCGCAATAGCCTCGGTGGAGCAAGTTGTTGGATTAAGGTTTCTCTTTGTTGTTAGTCAGTGTTCAGTTTTATCAATTGAAATAGCACAAGTATGAATGTAAAACTGAAAACTATAAATAACACAGAGACTTTTACGTGGTTCGGAAAAACCCTTTCCTACATCCACGGCTGGTTGATCAGACCAACAATCCACTCCGCAAGTGCTTGCCTGGTGCACTGCAAACCGTACCCGTGTGCTTGCCTGGTGCACACAACCATAAACTGAAGATAACCCCTCTTCAGCACCCACACACCTCGCGTAGGATTTCCCTGCTAAGCACACCTCGTGCTCAGACTTTTCACTCAGAGTTCAGAGTACCTTCCTGAACTCCGAACCACTCAAACACTCTTATGGGGGAGAGGTTTAAACGAGTGCCAACTATACTTACAAAGAACAAGTTCTTTGAAGCAAGTTTGACCTTTGGCTTCTGGGTAAACAGATATATGCCTAGGGTCTAAGAGAATGTATGTAATCAGCAGTGACTGATTTTGGCTTTGGAATTCTCTTCTTCGATTCAAGCTTTGGGCGGTTAAGCTTTAGGCTGAGTAGCAATTTCGGCAGAGCTTCAGCTGATGTCGTTGAATCGGTGAAGATTGAAGTGATCCTCGAGCGCTATTTGTAGGAGAACTCTTGAATAGATCCGTTGGCGTAAATCGTCCTCAAGATTTCTTCCGTTGGAGAGCAATTCGAATTTGGGCTGAGGCTTCAATCTTCGAGGTTCCTTGTCTGTGTGGAAACGGCTCTCTTTGATGGACAGGAGATGTGACATCTCTGAAATGTAACCACCAGATAGGAATGACCTCTGCAGAGATAAGATATTGAGATCTCTGCATTTAATGCGGCTGTACTTGTGCGTACGTGGATTCCTATGAACGTTGGAAGATCAGTCCTAGGAGGAATGTTCAACTGATACTTGACTTTAGTATCAGTCCATTGCGCGCATTAAATAATCAGTCTTCAACTGATTCTTCAACTGATACTTCAGTTGGTATCTGCAGTCTTCAGTCTTCAGTCTTCAGTCTTCGACACCGCAACTAAACTAGAAACGAACTCTAACACTTGAGTTCAAAACGATTCTAGTCTATTACAAATAAGTCCTATGAATTTTGGTATCATCAAAACAAGGGTTAGGATATTCCACAAGGTTCCCAACAATTTCCCCCTTTTTGATGATGCCAAAACCACACAGCAGTTCTAGACAACAAAAATACTGAACTCACAGTACAAGTTCTAAACAAGGGGTGAAAACAGTTCCCCCTTAACAATAGAACCTAAACAACTTGTACTTAGAGCAAGAACGAAAACAGTTCTAAAAACAGAACTAAAAAGAAGACAGAAAAACCATAATCAGAGCCTGGACAAAGAGTCATTGTCTTCAGGTTGAGATAAAAAAGAAGTAGTTCTTTTTATTGAGGAAAGACTGATAAAACATCAGCCTGAATTACAACTTGAAAGCATAAAAAGAACATTACAGAGGACATTCAACAGACTCAGGGTTTCTGATTGTAGAGTTTGAAGACTGCTTCCCATACCTTTCTGGCATTATCGGAGTATGGATGAAAGTTCCAAATCCTACAAACAGTTCTGACTTCTTTCTTGATCTTTTCTCTGTCGACTCCATTCCTGAACCTTGGTGGAGTCACTACTTTCTTCTGAGGGTCAGGTATGCCTTGTCCATAATCCTTCTGAGCTTTCAACATTTGACGAACAGGCTCTCGTTCTTGCAAATGCATTAGGAAGTACTTCCAGGCTTCATACCTGCGCTCCTTGTCACCTTGGATACTTGCAAACACCATCCATTTGGTGTAGCGTTCCTTGATTTGTTCCCACCAATCATTCAACTCTGACGGTATCCATTTATCTGGTCGCTCAAACTTTTCCAGATAAGATACAATCAATCCACTCTTGAGATAATGTTCAAGCTTTTGACTTTCTTTTAGAGTTGAAATGAAGTCGACAGTTTTCTTCTTCTTCAGTTCTTATTCACTTGAAGAGCTTTCTCTGCTTCTCTTTCTGCTAACTTCAACTGAGGCGAAAGTGGGGGCAACTCTTGCAGTGATTTCTTCAGCCCTGTTTTCCACCCTGTTGAAAACAGAGGGGAGCATTTCCGCTTCTCTTTGCATACGCCTCAATATATCCTCTTCCCCCTTTTTGGCATCAGCTGGAGGAAGTCGGCTTTGTAACTCTTGAAGATCAGTAAGCATCTTCTGAACGAGAGCGGAGTCAGGAGATTCTTTGGTTTGTTGGAGTTGCCTTTCCACCTGTGCCAGTCGGTCCATGATAGGCTGTACAGTCGTTGCAATGAGTTCCTTGACCTCGGTTCTCGGCATGAACGTCTTTAGGAACTCAAGTTCCATTTTCTGGAGCTTTGTAGTTAGACTAACGTATTGCGTCTTCCTTTCAATCTCTGATTCGAGAAAGAGGGTGTGCAGTTCCGTGTGATCCTTCCGAATTTTGGTGATACCAGTCTTTGGATCAAGCATTTCAATCTTATATTCGATCAGAGCCTTTTTCTGTGCCTTTATCCGCTGTTTGAGTCCATTAATCAAGCCGGCATGATAGACCATGTCTGCTGTTGCCTGTTTCTCGACTTCTTTGAGCTTCTTCACGAACTTTTTACCATAGATTTGCTGTAGTTCGAGCTCGTGCTTAAGTGAGTCGATTTCAAACCTTTGATCAGCAAGCTGGTTCAGCAGTACATCCATTGGTCTTTCTTCATTTTCAGAGATTCGTAGTAGATGTCTGCGCGGCCGATTATGTTTCCAGACGGTGAGGCGCTCATCAGTTTCCGCATCCGAATCAAATAGAACAGGTCCTTCTGCGTGAGGAAGCTCGACGTGTTCTATTGGAACATCTGATTCGTAGGATAATTCTGCTCTTGCTGACGCTCTTCATTAGTTTTGGATGTGGAGGCCTCTGCTTGACTGGTTGGATCAGGGCGATTTGTTCTTTCTTCGACAGATTGTGGAATTTCTTGCTCTTGACTGACATCAGTGTTCAAGAGTGTTGATGAAGTCGGAGGAGACTTGAGGATGTCGTCAACTCGTTCTTCAGAAATTGGACGATCAGCATTGTCTGCTGATCTCTCTTCTTCTACTGAAGGAGGAGCATCAACTACAGTGATGCTAGCCTGGTCTGCTTCAGCAGGAAATGTTTGATGAGAAGATGGTAGTTCCGGTTGACTGGTTGAATCAGTCATTGGTTGAGCATCGGGGGCAGGGTCAGCATTAGCTTCCGCCGGTTGTGGAGTGTCATCAATAGGAGAGATGTGAGCTGCAGTAACTTCCTCTATGATGAGAGGTTCGTCCAACACCTTTGATGTCTCGGCATCGTCGTTTAGTGACAAGAGGCGTCTGAATTGTTTGGATGAGTTCAGGTAATTCATGGCAAAACTGTCAAAGTCATGAATTACGTCCCAAACATGTTCAATTTGGAAGAGGCTGATCAGGGAAGCCTCTTCCATTTCAAACGAGTCTTCAGCTTCAGGGCTGTGAAGACTGTTGATTCTTGGGCATGGCGCTGTCTTCAGAAGAGTATACGTGAGGAGTCTATGAAGGTCCCGGTAGACTCCTAACGACGTATCAACATCACCAATTATGCGTCGGAGACGATTGGTGGCAATTTGTTGAGCTTCAGACTGAAGTTCAATAGCTTCTTGAGTACCTTTGAAAATAAAGGAGGAGGCTGGCTCTGGTACAGTTTCCACAACTGCTTTGCCTTTGGATCTTGGAGAGAGTTTCCAAGGCATCTTAGTTGGTACAGATGGTTTCTTGGGGAGGGTGGTACGAACACGTCGTGGCACATTCGTGCGAGGATTTGAAAGGGGTGAATCAGGGGCTTCAGAATCAGATGATGGAGGAGAAGAGATGTCAATTACCTTCGCCTTCGAGGAAGGTTTGGGATCTCTTCTGGCCAGTTTGAAGAGACGCAGGCTGTCTGTGAATTCGATCATCTTAGGCCATTGCACAAATTTGTGCTTCTTTGTCCCCTCGATGATGATCTGGGATACCTTGTTCCCTTGTCGGACCATCCTCGCCGGCCTTGTGTTGTGAGCTTCATTGTAAAGAAGCTTCAGGTAAGCTTCTTCCCAGTTGAAGCATTCTTTCTTCATAAGAGCAGCCATGACATTCTTCTGCGGTTGAGAGGCTTTGTCGGGAGTCCCTGTAGCACCTATCCAGCACTTCTGGATAATTTTGCCCAACATTGCAAACTCTGGATGGAGATGAGAAAGAGTGACTTGACTCTTCGTTGATTCCGAATTATCCTTCAGTGCAGTCTTGAGAGTTTCATTTGCTTCATCATCAGTCAATGAGGAGAGGAGATATCCGTTGTTTGGGAGATTGAACAATTCCCTGACAATTTTAGAGACGTTGAGAGTCTCTTTTCTGCAGTTTGCTCCGTTGATGATACTGACTTTAGAGATTAATTCTTCAGAATCGTTGAACTTGAGATTCCTGTAGAATTCTCTGACAGCGTCGTCGAGTAGATACTTCGGTTCACTGGTGATAAATTTTATCCAACCGTTCTGGTGAAGAATTCCTGATACCTTTGAGTATTCCGGCTTCTCTTCAAAGGATTCTGTGTGCACCGTCTGCTCATATCTGACATCTTTCTCTCTTGGAGCTTCCTTCTCGTTGTCAGTTTTCTTCATGGTAGTTTTAGCCATTTCGAATGAGAAATCTGTTGAAGAGAAATTTGCAGAGAGAGATCTCACAGAAGAGTGCTGTGGATTTGAATGTTAGAGAGAGAGTGCAAAAGTGATGGAGAATGAGGAAAGACAGTAATGGAGAAAGTGTGATCGTGGGAGATGAACAATTTCCTAGGGCATTTGAAAAGACGTGGGCGGTTTGAAATCTGCGCGCCAAATTAATTATAATAATTTTTTACGCCCGTAATAAATGCTCGTCAGATAAATGCCTAGAAAGATGAGATATGAACTGATATAGAATATTTGTCATAATCTCTTGCCGTACATAGGCGGCGTATAGTGCATGCAATGATTTGAAAAGATATGCATAAAAAAAATTTTGGAAATTGAAAGACTAAAGTAGAATGCAATTTCATCAGTTAATCATAATCACACCTAGGCCCTATTTTCATTTGGTCCAAGTAGAAGATACGAACAAGTTCCCAATCAATCAGTAAGGACAACAGTCAAGTACTGAAAAAGCTTAAACAGTGTTCCCCCTAAATAAGATAACCCATAATCATCAAGTGTAAATAGGCAAAAGGAACAAAGACTGGATAAACATGAATTTCCATGAACTCAGTAAAGAACAAAATAAACCAAAGGTGCGGAAGAGCTAAATAAGACAATCTAAGAACATCATATACAAAATAATGAGTTTCTGTTTAGATGACATTCCTTGTTCTTTCTTAGTCCTTAGTTGATGCAGAGTTGTTTGCTTGGCTTCCTTGGAGGACTTCCTTTTGGTTCTTCAGTCAGCTTCCCTTTTCCTTTTCTGTCCTCTTCTCGTTTGTCCTTGTCATCAGACTTAGGGACCTCACTGAATTTATTCTGGATTTCCAGTTGCTGTTGAAGGTGAGTGACTGTTGATTCAAGAATTGCAATCTTGACTCTCAGCTCATATGAAACTTCTTCTTGAATGAGCAGCCTCTCTTCCAACATCTGAACTCTTTCATCAGTGGTAGTTTCAGTAGGCTCTGGTTCTTCAGCTGGCGTCCCTTCTTCTGTTGCTTTGGCTGGAGCAGTCTTGTGCGGTGGAGATTCATGGTGGACTTCGAAGTCCTCAGCATTATCGTCTTTGAGAAGACCTCTGGAAGTGAGGTACAGTCTGAAGTTGGGTGCCCAGTCGTGGATGTCATCCCAAACATTTGTGACTCTGAACTTCTCAAAGATGCTATTCTCCAAGGCTTCCATCTCTCTTTCAGTGAGAACTTCATCAATCTCCTTGTATTGGGATTTGGGTAGGGTTTTGACGAAGAGAAAGAAGAAATAGCTGACAAGAGCTTGGAACTCTTCAGGATTCAAGGAGGCTAATACAGTGGGAAAAAGGGTTGTGACACAGTGTTCGGACAGTTGTGTCACGAAGTTTTTGAGAAGGACAGTTTGATTGACAAAGGTTGAGGATAAGGATGCGGCATTGACGTTAGTAGCTTCATCAAACTTTGCCTTCTTTTTGAACCCTTCAAGACAGTAATGGAAGAAACCTCTGAGAGGAAGTTCTTCAGATTCCGTTTCTCTGTCATAGGTTGCTTGTGTCTCCTCTGTCGGTTGGTTTCCTTCATCTGCTGGAGGGATAGATGGAGTCTGTTGTTGAGGAGTTCCCGTGCTTGGCATTGGAACTTCTTCAGGAGATTTTGGTGCATCCTCTTCATGTTCCTCATTGTGAGATTTCTGAGGGGTGTCCAGCGAGATCTTGACTGGAGACGACACGCTTTCGAACTTTCTTTTGGTTGAGCCTCGAGTCTTGTATCGTGGCTCAGAAGTGAGGAGAGAAATTTCAGTCGAGATACTGATATTCCCTCTGAGTGAACTTTTCTGTTTTTCAAACAGATGGATGGTGGAAGACACTTGAGTAGTGTTCTTCCAGAAGCAAGGTGTCTCCTTAGCACTATGAAGAATGAGTGCTGAGACTCTTGTTCCTTGACGCAGATGTTTTGTGGAGTGGGATTCCTTCTTTTCTTCAGTGAGAATCTGAATGTAGGCCTTCTCCCAGTTGAATGGGCCTTTCTGCATCAGGGCGATCAACACAAGTTTGTGTGGTCTTGAGAGATGACCAGGGGATCCAAGAGTGCCAAACCAGCATTTCTTGATCATCTTGGCAATGGGTCTGAGATGAAGCTGAATTCTTGATATGCTCAGAACATTGGTGATGACGCGATCGGTAGGTGCATTGCTTGTCAGTGCTTCTTTCATGTGCTCTGTGGCTTCTTCATCGGTGAAGAATGGAGCTGGTCCATCATTTGGAAGGTTGAACATTTCTCTCACCGCTTTAGAAATGTTGATGGACATCTTGGTTGATTCTGAGAAGCCTTCATTTGTGAAAACAGAAATCTCTGTTTTGAGTTCACCAGTTGATTCTTCTGTTTTGATGTTGTCGTAGAATTCTCGGATGATCGACTCGTCAAGAAGAAACTCAGGTGAGCATTGGACGAACTTCATCCATTCATGTTGTTCTAAGATCTCACTGATCTTGGTGAAATCAGCAAACTGTTGGAGTGACTTCAGTGTGACAACAGATTCGTAACACACTACTTGTAGTGATGCTGATTTTCCCATTTAGATCTTTGAGAGGTTTTCTGCAAAAGTCTGAAGATTGATTCTCACAGAGATAGAACTGTGGATTCTTACTGTTAGTCTTGCAGAAAAATGCACACTCAAGAAATTTTGCACACTAAGATTTCTCTGAGATTGAGTAAATCTTTTAGTCGAAGATGAAACGTTTTTGAAGAGAGTGTGAAAGATCGTGCAAAAGGTGGTTTCAATAATCGTTTGAAATCCGTGCAAATAGAGTCGTGACACGTGGATCACTCCGCTTGTTAGTAAAAAGGGCGGGTTCGTGTGATCGTGTGACAACCGTTTTAAAATAAATGTGCACGTGTCTATTTCATAAAATGAAGAGTGTAATTAATTAGACACGTCAGACTAAGCACTATACAGCCGAAAGATAATTAAGAACAGCAGTCATAGATACAAGTGAATTGTTGGGAGAAACTTACACAGTGTTTAACACTAGTTACATCATTGTTTGAAGTGTAAGTTCCCCCTGAGTTTTATGACTGATTCTCCTTTGATTTCGAGTCCGTTGGCTGTTGCTGCACGCTCCTTTCACGTTCCATCTTTCTTCTGTGTTGGAGTGATTCCTCACGAATCACTCTATCAAAAACTTCTGATATCATTTTGAATTCTGTCTCTGTTTCCTTGAGACGTTGTAGAAGTTCTTGTTTCTGAGACTTAAGAAGTTTCAGTCTGTTGATCAGTCTGCGCTCCTGTACATCTCTTTTGTCTGCTTCGTCTTCATCTGAAATGAAGTGGCGCATGACGATCCTTCGAGCATCTTGCACAAGATCAGTCTCTTTGATGATCTGTTTGTGCTCCCTAGGGAGATTTTCAAATCTCGTACTTAGGTGTTGATACTCTAGTCGTGTCTGATCATATCTGCTCGTTTCTTCTGATTGTGAGTGGGTTGGACTCATGTTTTCTTCTGGAAAGATAAATCTTTCTTCTTCATCAGAATCCAATGATCCCAACTCAAGTCCGCTGATTTCTCGAAAATAGGTATGAATATAATCGCTGGAGGAATCTTTCTTGTTCCTGTACATTGTTAGAGAAAGTAGGGAGAAGCACACAGGAAACAGGAAACGAACACAGAGCAAGCAATCTCAAGAGTAGTCATGAGAAAAGATTTTTGATCAAAGACAGCGATTCCCCAAAAAGGATCTAGTTCAATTAGAAACTAGTCAGATACAGATAGTTCTTGCGAACAACCTGCTCTGATACCAATTGTTAGGTCCGGGGGGTCTCGAATAGGTGTATGGGGGGGGGAATACACCTATAGGCTATTTTTTTGACTATCTACTGACCTCAATCAGAGGGATCTCAGTCAGAGATTAAAACGAAACTTTACACGCAAACAAAGACTCTTGTTTTACTGAAATCAGTTTTGACCAACAGGGTTGACGACTGATACTGAAAGCTCTTCAGTAATGAGTTATCAGTTAAGTTACTGGAACTTAACTGATTCAAATAAGGGCTTCAGTCGTGTTTGCAAAGATAGAGATGATATCGCTCTTCCTTACTATCAGAGGATAGTTCAGTCAGATTGATATCATACGCAGCGGAAAATAAACTTAGTTTCGCAATAGCCTCGGTGGAGCAAGTTGTTGGATTAAGGTTTCTCTTTGCTGTTAGTCAGTGTTTAGTTTTATCAATTGAAATAGCACAAGTATGAATGTAAAACTGAAAACTGTAAATAACACAGAGACTTTTACGTGGTTCGGAAAAACCCTTTCCTACATCCACGGCTGGTTGATCAGACCAACAATCCACTCCGCAAGTGCTTGCCTGGTGCACTGCAAACCGTACCCGTGTGCTTGCCTGGTGCACACAACCATAAACTGAAGATAACCCCTCTTCAGCACCCACACACCTCGCGTAGGATTTCCCTGCTAAGCACACCTCGTGCTCAGACTTTTCACTCAGAGTTCAGAGTACCTTCCTGAACTCCGAACCACTCAAACACTCTTATGGGGGAGAGGTTTAAACGAGTGCCAACTATACTTACAAAGAACAAGTTCTTTGAAGCAAGTTTGACCTTTGGCTTCTGGGTAAACAGATATATGCCTAGGGTCTAAGAGAATGTATGTAATCAGCAGTGACTGATTTTGGCTTTGGAATTCTCTTCTTCAATTCAAGCTTTGGGCGGTTAAGCTTTAGGCTGAGTAGCAATTTCGGCAGAGCTTCAACTTATGTCGTTGAATCGGTGAAGATTGAAGTGATCCTCGAGCGCTATTTGTAGGAGAACTCTTGAATAGATCCGTTGGCGTAAATCGTCCTCAAGATTTCTTCCGTTGGAGAGCAATTCGAATTTGGGCTGAGGCTTCAATCTTCGAGGTTCCTTGTCTGTGTGGAAACGGCTCTCTTTGATGGACAGGAGATGTGACATCTCTGAAAAGTAACCACCAGATAGGAATGACCTCTGCAGAGATAAGATATTGAGATCTCTGCATTTAATGCGGTTGTACTTGTGCGTACGTGGATTCCTCTGAACGTTGGAAGATCAGTCCTAGGAGGAATGTTCAACTAATACTTGACTTTAGTATCAGTCCATTGCGCGCATTAAATAATCAGTCTTCAACTGATACTTCAGTTGGTATCTGCAGTCTTCAGTCTTCAGTCTTCGTTCTTCAGTCTTCAGTCTTCAGTCTTCGACACCGCAACTAAACTAGAAACGAACTCTAACACTTGAGTTCAAAACGATTCTAGTCTATTACAAATAAGTCCTATGAATTTTGGTATCATCAAAATAAGGGTTAGGATATTCCACAAGGTTCCCAACAAATGAGATTGAAGTACATCTCGAGAGGAATCCGTGAGTGCAAACGACAACCAAATCGGAGTTCGGACGAGAGAGAACGGAGCTGAACGAGCGGACTGCGCATGAAGCCCAGTACCCCGCGGTCACAGGACCCTGCTCCAAAAGCACAAGAACGCGCCCACGGTCCGGGCCGCGGCCGCGGGCCCCTCCAACAGCTTCCCCACGGTCCTATACCGCGGTCACGGCCGTGACCGCGGCGAAAATGGCGGAATTGCTCATTTTGTGGGCCTTAGACAGGATTTTCAGCCCATATACCTTTTCAACCTTCAATTTGGGGGGATTCATCACATTCTCTACCATTCTTCATCTCTTCAAACCTTAGCCTCCAATTTTCTTCTCCAACCCATCATTTTCTTTTACCATTTTCTCTCTTCCACACACTAGAACAATACTAAAATCAAAGAAAGAATGGGAAGACTTGGAAATGAGCTCATCAAGACTACATGATTGAAGATCAAGATTATAAGATTTGTCTATGAATCTCTATCTCTCTATATCTTTATTCATGTTTTCTTATGAATTGAGATTTGCTTTTATTATGAATATGCTTGGCTAAAATCTCTTATCTTAGGGATTAGATTAGATAGATTTGTAATGGATTGATTTCTTTGTTCAATTTATATCTTGACTGTGCTTATTGTTATCTTTTCAAGCCCTAGATTTATCTCTTGTGTGATTGGTTGGCCACCTTTTGTGCATTTCTAATTTGTGATTTGAATCAGGGGAGGATAATTACAATAGATTAGGAGTTTGAAACATATCATCTCAATAAACCGGGAGGTTGAGAGTTGGGTGAGGGCTTGTTGATCTTTTGTGCTATTGGGAGTTATAGGTTAGAAATTGACCGGGGACGTCAATTATGACCCGTAATCTACTGTTTTAGTCGTCCGGGAGGGGGCTAAAACTAGTGGGGAGATCGCCCTAGATAAGTAGGCCATATCAAGATTAATATTGCTTTAGATTGAAATTCATTACTATCCATCGAAATCTAGTCCCTAGGATAACTTTCCTTCGAATCATTCCCCAATTTATTAATTTTTTCATATGTTATTGTTATTTAGTTTGCTTGCTTTAATTTAGCTTTGATTTAGATTTCAATATCTCTTCACCTTTGGTTGTTTAAATAGATTGAAAACAACTTATTAATAGTATTTAGAAGTTTGAATTCATCAATTCTTGTGGGATACGACTTTGCTTCCACTTATTGCAACTACACCGTATACTTGCGGCGTGGTGAAAATAAATAGCGAACACATATCATTAGTTTATTTTCAAACATTTTTATTTAATTTTTTGATTTATTTAGAAGAAATGACCCAAAAGATATTAAAAAAGATAAAAAGTAAATAAATCAACATCAATAATTTTTTAAAGGGTACTTTAGTCATTTTAACTAAAATGGTACCAAGAACTTACTCTTTTATGATGATGATATATAACTTGTTAACTTTATGGTTTGATATTTAAAAATTGATTCTTACTAAGTATTTGACGAAAATACTTACTAAGCGTTGAGCATTAAGTATTAACTCAATCAATAATTATTGATAGTAAATTTACATGACAATATCTCAGTCGTCGACGTGCCCCGCGCGCCACAAGGTAGTCCGTTCTCTTATTTTCTTTGTATCTTTGTTCTTTATATCAAATTTAGAGTTTATATAATTATACTCCCTAAGAAATAAGAAGCAATTAGCAGAAACAAAAAAAAAATATCGTTTAAAGTTTCTGCATCAATAAAGACTTAAATGTTTTTGCATGACAAATATGTGGCCGTGTGTGCTGTTACATTGCGGAAAATTAACTATTCAATCTAATTATAAAATATTATTATGTTGAAAAATTATGACAATAAGGGTGTGTTTGCTTTGAGGAATAAAGGAGGAATAAGCTACGTACATATATATACTACCTTATACTTCGTTTGTTTTGATGTATAAAAAAATTCGGACATGTTGTATAATTTTTTGGGCAGCCCCATATCCCTTGGAAAAGAGATAATTTTATACCTAAGAGAGGGTAATATAATTTTATACAACCTTATAAGGAGTGGATAAATATATTATCCTTCAAACCAAATAAGATATAACAAATGTGGTCCCCACTTTAAGTGATAATTTTATACCTCATTATATTATCCTTCCATTTAGAGGGATGAAAAGCAAACACACCCTAAGTGTTTATAGTTTAATGGATGTTTGAAATTACAATCCAAAATAGCGGCTTCGACTCCTATCGGGCTCGATTTTTTATCGGTGTCTTGCTTACCTATACAATCGAACCGTATAACATTATACATAAATGTCCTACATTCGAGTATGGGAACCCAAATTTCGAGTAGAGAAGGTCTCTTGTACAATCGGTTGTATGATACAACCCAATACCAATATTCTTACTCATCTGGAGGTTTTGGACTATCTAAACCCAAATACATATAGTAAGTAGTTGAATCTGAACAGGATAACAACTGGTTGTATGATATAATCCATTGTACATGAGATTTTGTGTTTCGGGTATGGGTCAAATAATAATATTGTTCGAATTTGAGTATAGGTAACAGAAATGCCCTACATTCGAATATGGGAACCCGAATTTTGGGTACAGTTAACTGGTACTAGTCCCATTCATCACCTTAATTTATCCTTACTTCTAACGATTGTGTTCTCAATTCTTAATTATTGGATCAATTAGTATTTAATATTTTTTCCAACAATTAATATTATATCATTCGGAGGCACATAAGTTCTTTCCAACAATTTCCCTCTCTCCAACCCATAAATTTGGGTCATAAGTGCAACTATTCAGCGATTGAGTCGAACCTGTGATATAATTAATGCCCAAATTTGGGATTTAACTGTTGGAATATAAAAATAAACTTGATTTTTTGAGTGAAGATATTTTAAAAGAAAAATATAGAGAATTCTAGAAAAAGTAAGTGAAGATATTTGTATTAGAAATATCTAGAATCAAGATATTTTAAGTAGAAAAATCTAGATAGAAAAAATCAAGAGAATTCTAGAATTCTCACTTGACTACTATATATATGTGGAGGTTGTATCAATTGTTTAGAATGAAGTGAATTGAAGAAAGATTGTGTTAGCAAACTACAATCCTCCCATTCAAATTCCTAAGCACACACGTCCACAACCAATTTCTCCAAATTTCCTTCTACCAATTAAATAAATCCTCCATTATATATACTTATATTCCAACAAAGTGGTATCCGAGCCATAAAATCCTACCTGTGGAATGGCCAACCTACAATCGTTTCAAGTCCCCATGCTCAACAAGAGCAACTTCGACAATTGGAGCATCAAGATGAAGGCACTATTGGGAGCCCACGACGTTTGGGAGATCGTGGAGAATGGCTACGAGGAGCCGCAGGACGAGGCCGCACTATCCCAACAACAAAAGGATAGATTGCGAGACGCGAGAAAGAGAGACAAGAAGGCTCTCTGTCTCATTTATCAAGCGCTAGGGGACGATGATTTCGAGAAAATCTCGAACGCGAGCACCGCCAAGGAAGCGTGGGAGAAGCTCCAGAACGCGTGCAAAGGAGCGGAGCAAGTAAAAAAGGTACGACTTCAAACTTTAAGAGGAGAGTTTGAGTCTTTGCATATGAAAGAGTCCGAGTCAATTTCGGATTATTTTTCAAGAGTCTTGGCGGTGTCTAATCAAATGAAAAGAAATGGTGAAAAGTTGGAGGATGTTAGAATTATGGAGAAAATATTACGCTCACTAACTCCAAGATTTGAGCATATAGTAATCACAATTGAAGAAACTAAAAATTTGGAGGAGATGACAATCGATCTCTTGTTGGGGTCGCTGCAAGCATATGAGGAAAAGCAAAAGAAGAAGCAAGAAATTTCAGAGCAACTTTTAAAGTTGCACGTAAGCCCGAAAGATAAAGAAGAAGATCCGAGCAATGGCTATGGACAGTCCGGGAGAGGACGTGGCAAAGGGCAAGATCGAGGCAGAGGCCGAGCACGTGGACGTGGTCGAGGACGAGGAGGTTTCGTCAACAATGGTGAAAGAAATGAGTTTACAAGTGGTCGGGGGAGGAGCAACCCGCAGTCGAGGTACGATAAATCTTCAATAAAGTGTTATAATTGCCATAAATTTGGGCACTATGCTTCCGAGTGCAGAAGTGAAAAAGTAAGGATTGAAGAAAGGGCCAATTATGCCGAGAACACGAGCGAAGTAAATGGTAGTGTGCTTCTGGCATATAAAGGAGAAGCTGGAAGAGATGGCACGTGGTACCTCGACACCGGTGCAAGCAACCACATGTGCGGGAAGAGAAGCATGTTCGTGGAGCTCGATGAGTCGGTAAGTGGCAACGTCTCCTTTGGTGATGAATCTAAAATTCCAGTTAAAGGAAAAGGGAAAATTTTAATTCGCTTGAAGAATAGAAATCATGAATTTATTTCCAACGTTTATTACGTGCCCAATATGAAGAATAATATATTGAGTTTGGGACAACTCTTAGAGAAAGGTTATGATATTCACATGAGAGATTATAACCTTTCAATAAGAGACGGCAAAAATAATCTTATTGCCAAGGTGCCAATGTCTAAAAATAGAATGTTCTTATTGAATATTCGAAATGACATGGCAAAATGCCTGAAAGCGTGTTACCAAGATAAGTCTTGGTTGTGGCACCTACGGTTTGGGCACTTAAATTTTGGCGGCTTGGAGTTGCTATCAAAGAAAGAGATGGTGAGAGGCTTACCATCCATCAAACATCCCGATCAACTCTGCGAAGGTTGTCTACTCGGGAAGCATTTCAGAAAGCCATTCCCAAAGGAGTCAAGCTCAAGAGCTCAAAAGCCACTGGAGTTGATTCATGCTGACGTGTGTGGGCCGATAAATCCAAGCTCCCTCGGTAAAAATAATTATTTTCTGCTATTCATTGATGATTTTTCTAGAAAAACGTGGGTATATTTCTTGAAGCAGAAGTCAGAAGTATTTGATGCATTCAAGAAGTTCAAAGCTGTCGTCGAGAAGGAGAGTGGACGACAAATCAAGGCCATGAGGTCTGATCGAGGGGGAGAATTCACATCAAGGGAGTTTCTAGAATTTTGCGAAGCAAATGGAATTCGACGGCCCCTGACAGTTCCGAGATCCCCCCAACAGAAAGGTGTGGCGGAAAGAAAGAACGGAACAATTATGGAGATGGCGAGGAGCATGCTAAAGACGAAGAATCTGCCTAAAGAGTTTTGGGCCGAAGCAGTGGCGTGCGCGGTGTACCTATCCAACCGATCGCCGACAAGGAGCGTGTGGGGAATGACTCCACAAGAAGCCTGGAGCGGGAGAAAGCCAGGAATTTCTCACCTAAAGGTATTTGGGAGCAAAGCCTACGTGCATGTACCAGATGAGAGAAGGAAGAAGCTCGACGATAAAAGTGAAGCATTCATCTTTATCGGGTACGACTCTAACTCTAAAGGCTATAAGTTATATAATCCAAATACCAAGAAAACAGTGATAAGTCGAGATGTGGAGTTCGACGAAGAAGGAGTGTGGGATTTTAATCCCAGTGGTGACTTCACCTTCATCCCACAATTCGATGATGAAAGGACAGTCGAGCAAGTTGGAGAAGTCCAACAAGAGGTAGTGACTCCGCCAGCTTCACCTATACAAGTTACTGAAGACTCGCCACCATCTTTCTTAAATGAAAGAGCCACACCACGAGCAAGGAATTTGGATGAGATATATGAAGACACTGAAAGGTTAGAAGATCTCACCTTGTTTTGCCTATCTGCTGATTATGAACCTAAAGCAGCAAATAGTGAAAATTGGCGAGTTGCAATGGACGAAGAGATCAAAGCTATAAACAAGAATGATACGTGTGAGCTCGTGACACTACCGGAAAGGCACAAGGCCATTGGAGTCAAGTGGGTGCATAAGGTTAAGAAGAATTCCAAAGGTGAAGTTGAAAGATATAAAGCAAGGCACGTCGTGAAAGGATTTCGCCAAATTCAGAAGTTTGCTCGGAATGAAAAATCAAGTTTAAGGGGGAGTGTTGGAATATAAAAATAAACTTGATTTTTTGAGTGAAGATATTTTAAAAGAAAAATATAGAGAATTCTAGAAAAAGTAAGTGAAGATATTTGTATTAGAAATATCTAGAATCAAGATATTTTAAGTAGAAAAATCTAGATAGAAAAAATCAAGAGAATTCTAGAATTCTCACTTGACTACTATATATATGTGGAGGTTGTATCAATTGTTTAGAATGAAGTGAATTGAAGAAAGATTGTGTTAGCAAACTACAATCCTCCCATTCAAATTCCTAAGCACACACGTCCACAACCAATTTCTCCAAATTTCCTTCTACCAATTAAATAAATCCTCCATTATATATACTTATATTCCAACATTAACTAGCAACTATCTCTTTCAAACATGTGAATCGTGATACCCGTCATGTCAATTTTCAGCCGTTGAAAATTTTCTTCTATCAAATGTATATATATGTGGTTTATCATATATTGCATTTGCTGATCAATTTGGTATAAAAAGCTTTAAAAGGCTAGTACCTATCAGAAGCTAAAAATTACAATCATCTTTTCTCCATTATTTGATCTCCAAACCTCTATAAATTAATTAGTACATACATGGCTAATTTATTTCTCCTCTCCATGGCTACTTCACAAAAAAACTTAAATGTCTATACAATTCTCATGTTGGGGCTGCTCATGATCATGTCACTCCACTCCACAGGTTCATTTTCTTTCCATCAAATTTTAGTTACAAATAAACATATACAGATAGATACATCGAGAAGCAGACTAGACTCATTTAAATCATTGTGATACATATCCGAATTTAAGTCTAACAATGGATTCATCTTTCGTCGTTAAAACAATTAGCGACAGAAATTTTAAATTCAGAAAATTTCCGTTGTTATTGAGTAGCTCGCTGGGTTTAATGACATAATTTATTGGTTTAGCGACCAAATTTCAGATTCGGAACATTTTTCATCTTACTAGCAGGGTTTAACAACATAATTTACGATGGAAAAATCCGTCGCTAGCTAGTCTGCTGTTCTTCAGTCCTATCATTCTTTTTTATTTTATATATTTACTTTGATTCCATATTTTGTTAATTTAATTAACGAATTACACAAAAAATCCAAACTTAATTTATCATTACAATTTATTTATTTAATTGAAGTTAAAGTGAAATTAACATGATTTGTGCAGTTGGTGAGGTAGGTGTCTGCTACGGACGGCTGGGCAAGAAATTGCCATGTCCAAAAAAAGTAGTATCTCTATACAAGAAGAACAACATAAAAAAAATGCGTCTCTACGACCCTCACCAGCCCACTCTCCGAGCTCTCGGCGGCGCCGACATCGAGCTCATGGTCGGAATCCCGGAAACCGATCTCCAACATCTAGCTCAGTGCCAATGCCACGCAAACGCTTGGGTCGCCGGCAACATAAGCGCCTACCCCGACGTCAAATTCCGATGCATCGCTGTGGGAAACGAGATAAACCCTTCATCGTCTCCGTACTCCTCCTTCGTCTTCCCAGCAATGCAAAACATTTACAGAGCAATCTGTAATGCGGGCCTCGGAAACCAGATCACGGTCTCCACCTCCATCAAAACAGACGTTCTCGAAAAATCATCTCCCCCAAAAGATGGGGAGTTTCGATCCAACGTGACTGGGTATATGAAGCCCATCGTCGAATTTTTGAGGGACACAAATGCCCCTCTGCTTGTGAACGTGTATCCTTACTTTGCGTATATGAATGATATGAAGAACATTAGCCTCTCCTTCGCACTTCTGCAGCGGAACAGCGGCGTCGTTTTGGGCGGCGTCTATTACGACAACCTTTTCTATGCCATTCTGGATGCTGTGTATGCAGCCATGGAGAGGATACTTGATCCGTCGTCATTGTCGGTGTCGCAAGTCTCGGTTCCGACACCGAGCGTGACGGTGTCGGAGACGGGGCATTCGTCGCGTGGGGGCGGTAAACCGGAGAGCGATGGCGAGGGAGATGGAGATGCCAGCACGGTTGAAAATGCGAGAATTTATAACAATAATTTGATGCGGATTGTGAAGAAAGGAACACCCAAACGGCCCGACAGTCTTATAGAGACGTACATATTTGCTATGTTTGATGAAAATGAGAAGCCCGGCCCTGAATATGAGAAGCATTTTGGGATCTTTTTGCCAAACGGAAAACGGAAATACCGGCTTCGTTTTTACTAGGGTGTTATCGGAATAATCAACTGGGAGAGTTGGCTCATGGTCGCCAGCCTCTATCTGTTTTAACAAACTTGTTGTTTATGTGGATGCACACTCCAGTCTACTAAGATTGCAAATACCGCCAAGTAAAAGAAAAAAAAGCAAATAAAGTTGTTATTTGTAATTCAATGTTATTGGTATAATTAGGACTCATGTGTGAATGTTTATTTGTAGTATTTATATTAAGTTAGTATTTGAGCAAGATCTTGTTTTGAGAATCTGGATCGCGAAATAATTGCCATTATTGATAGATTGGTATGAATTTGATAGTACATGATTCTGGATACAACAAGATTCTACTTTATATAAAAGACAAATAAGAAAAATTAAATGTATACTTCCATATTGAAGCGGCACTCTATATATAGTAGTCCATGACATAAAATATTAATATTTCTAGGCCGGAAAATGGAGCCGAGATATTATCAATACAAAATTGATAATTTGAGGTTTAAATAAATATTTTCATACTTCAGGACATTTTTTATTAAGCGAGCGATATTTGTTTATTTAACTTATTATTTTTATTGAAAGCTTATAAATGATATTACCAATTTAACTCTCTCCCACCGTGGATAGTATTTTGAAGCATGGTCAATGCGCGTCCTTTTCTTAGTTTCTGTTGGAGGACCGCCAGCCAGCACCACTCTAGTCGATGTTGAGAGAATCTATTTATAGAATAGTGGAGGGAATATCTAAGTTGAAGACTTTCTTTATATGGTGGAGAACTGTATATAACTATCATTCAAAAAAAAAAAAAAAAAAACAAGATTTAATATGACTAACGCCTTGTGGTTCCTTCTAAAAGGGTGGCTCTGATTTTCTTGAGAGCTGCTGCTGCTTCAACCATGTTGATTCTTTTATCTGGTGAAACGATTAAACATTTCATTGCTAAATGAAAAATAGACGACACACATCGTTCCTTTTCAACGAAATGCCTATCTTCTCTAGCTAGCAAGCCATGATCTGCAACTTCACTTGCTGCATTTTCTTGCAGTGCTTCGCCAATCCACTCTTTCAAGCTCATTTCTCCACTCAACATATCATCTGTCGGCTTCTTCCCCGTCATTATCTCTAACACCATTATACCATAACTATACACATCCCCATTTGTGGATATCTTTCCTTCTGATCCGTACTCTAATTATACAACGTTTTCCATCACCGATTAGCTAGTATGCATAATTCGTTATTCACAACATAAGAAAAAATAAAAATTATTATCAAATTATGAATTATGACATTAACTTTAACAAGTTTTGCAAAAACATAAAAATAAAAGACCAAAAAAATCCCGTGTTTTCAACATTTTTATAGAAATGACACTGGATAAAAAAAAACACACTAACGGACTCAGGAGCCAATGGGGCTTCAGCCCCCATCAAACAAAAGTTTTTTTTTTTTTTTTTCTTATAATTATTTCAAAATCGTCGAATTATCGATATTTTGTGTGAATCATTATACAATAGCCCCATCGTCAAATAAAATAGTAATAAGACTATTTTTAATTTCGAATCACAAACTCAACATGTAGAAAATATAGCCCTCAAGCCGCCCCTGGTCCTACACAACTGTGTCAAAATCTTATTCTGGAATTTTGATCTAGTGACATTGCTGGAAAAAATGTTGAAAAGTTAGTTGTTTTCGTTTTTTTTTTTGGGTCAAAACATTTGCGCAAAGCACGTCAAAGTTGAAGGTCACGAGTTGATAAGAACCCAAAAAAGGAAATCTCACCTGGTGCTGCATATCCAATCGTTGCCAATGTTTTAGTGAGAACCACAGTCTCCCCTTGATCAAAAAGCTTTGAAACACCAAAATCAGCAACACGAGCAGTCATATCTCCGTCTAGTAAAACATTGCTCGGCTTTATATCGCAATGAACAACAGGGAATGTATAGCCATGATGCAGATACTCCAACGCCAACGCCACATCTATTGCTATATCCAGCCTCTGCATCAGATCCAGCCAACAATTTTCAGAATGCAGCCATTTCTCCAAACTCCCATTAGGCATGTACTCAAGAATCAAGGCTTTGAACTCCACGTTACTACAACAACCAATTATCCGAACCAAGTTCCGGTGTCGAATGCCACTCAGTATCTGACTCTCAGTCTCAAAACTCCTCATACCTCCTTCTGATTGCAGATCAAACACCTTCACTGCAACATCCAAATCATCAGAAAGTGTTCCTTTGAATACTGAACCGAAGCTTCCTCTCCCAAGTAGACTCGTCTCACTGAAAGAATCAGTTCCTCGCACCAGCTCTATGTATGAAACTCTTCTCCAAGAAAGACCTACTGAGATATCAGCTGCAGGTGGTGCTTTCAGCAGTTTGCGCCGCCTTATTAGCACAACTGCAAAAATTACTAGAATCATAGCTGAAACTACAGGGGGCAAAATATACTTCATCAACACAACATTACTCTTTGATCTTGATTTTGCATGATATTTCACACAAGTTGGTACCCCAAATCTTGAAGCACCACAAAGAGCAGAGTTTTTGGCGAAAGATTCAGCCGTGAAGTTGTCGAAACAACCTCCATCTGGGATCTCCCCTTCCAACTCATTATATGATACGTCGAAATACTCAAGATCAAGCTTAGCCAATTTCTTAGGTATCAAACCAGAAAGATTATTATGAGATAGATCCAATGTGTTCAATGATCTCATATTCTCGAAAGACGGAGGTATAGAGCCACCAAATGTATTATTCGACAGAGCTAGGAACTCCAACGAAGTGCACTCTGCAATCGTGCTGGGAATCTCACCCGAGAATAGGTTGCAAGACAAGTCCAGCTCATTGATCGCCTTCAAGCTCCCAACTCGAGATGAAAGCTCGCCATTCAAATAGTTTGATGACAAGTTCAGACTCACAAGATCTGTGAGATTCCATAACTCGGAAGGTATGGTGGAATTGAGCTTGTTTGAGGCAAATGAGACTTCTCTTAGGGATTTGATTTCTCCCAAACATTCAGGGACTGAACCACTAAGCATATTACCAGTTAAATACAGATAAACCAAATTACTGATTTCACAAAGATCACGAGGGATATATCCTTGCAACTGGTTATCAGAAAAGTCCAACAATCCTAGTTGCTTCAATTTTCTTATTGTTGCTGGGATGAATCCTGCGAGTTGATTGTTAGATAAAGCCAGACCTTGCAAACTGCTTAAATTTCCAATTACAGAAGGAATGGCACCTCGAATGCTGCAGTTTGATGCTGCAAAACTGACGAGAGAAGTAGATAAATTCCCAATGGAAGCTGGGAGGATGCCGTTCATCTGTGGATTGTTTGATATTTCCAAGTACTTCAAATACCGACAGTTAGTTAATGAAGTGAGAAATTTAATTTCCTGAACAGGAGATTCAGCTCCTGTCAAGTTATTTTCCCAGAGCCGAAGCGCTTGCAGCTGTCTCAGATTACCAAAGTCGGGGATGGAGCCGGTGAATGAGTTTCTGTTCAATTCCAATATAGTAAGCTTTGAAGCATTGGTGATGGAGCTCGGGATTTCGCCGCTGAGTCTGTTCAGATATAAGTAAAGCTGTTGGAGATTCGAGAGTGAGAGCCCCATGTATGGAGGAAGGCTGCCTGAGAAATTGTTCTGTTGGAGAGCTAATAAGTTCAATGTTGATATATTGAATATGGATGATGGTATGGGGCCAGATAAGAAGTCATTGAAGGGAGCTGCAAACATCTCAAGGTTTACAATATTACCAAGCTCTTCTGGTAATTCACCTGCCATAGAGGACAATTCAAACTTCAATATAAATAGATAGAGGTTAATCCATTGTTTATAAAGATGGGAAGACTTTTGATAATTCTTATCATTTGAGCTAATTTGGATTATAGAATTTCTACTAATCTATACATATTATAAAATAGTCTTATTTTAACAAACTAGTACAACCATTCATGCGATGCACGATGAACATCGAAATTAAACGATATATTTTAATAAATATAAATATTAAACATAATCAAATATAAAATTTCAACTTTGTGTAACGCATAATGATGATTATTTTTATTAAATAAATTTAAAAATTGTATGATAATGAAAATTAGCATT
Organism: Salvia miltiorrhiza; assembly: GCF_028751815.1. Lineage (NCBI taxonomy): Eukaryota > Viridiplantae > Streptophyta > Magnoliopsida > Lamiales > Lamiaceae > Salvia > Salvia miltiorrhiza. The sequence continues at coordinate 264,723 of NW_026651437.1, read as the reverse complement.
ACATATTTTTATTATAGAGTATTACACATCATAATAATTAAATAATTAAATAAATAAATATTTTCATATGCAAATATAAATAAAAAAGTTGTAAAATTTTAATGAAAAAGAGAAAGTAAAATATTTTAAAATTTTCATAATTTATACATTTTTAATGATTTTTATACTATATTAAATTTAAGATGTATATTGAATATTTTTTCATGAATCAAATTTGATAATGTATAAAATAAATAAAATATAAAAAACAAAAAGAAAAAATAGTTGAAAAATTGGTTAAAGAAGAGAAAAAAAAAATGAAGGGAAAAAACTCCTCTTTTATATATTATATAGATTAGTATATTTTGTGTGTAACTAAAAGTAAAATAATTATTTAAATTTCATATTAAAATTTAACATGTATTGAAGAATTTGAAAAATTAAAAATAAATAAAAGTAAACCATATTCAAAGTTTCATTTTAATCTATAAATATCAAATATGTTTATATAAATAAATAAATCATTCGTACAAAAACACTACCACAAATTAAATAAATTTAAATCATATAAGAAATTTTATTTTTTGATATATAACTAATTATTCATCTAAAAAATCACATTAAAATTAATACAAATTTGTAGATGAAAATTCATTCTAAATTTATTATTTATAATTGTTATACCAAGTTAAAGATCTTGACATGGCTTCTAATTTAAGATGCATATTAAATATTTTTTTTTTCATAAATTAAATTTAAAGATTTTTAGAAAATAATCAAAATAGAGTGAGAGAGAGAGAGAGAGAAATTTATGGGAAAAAGTTATCGTTAGAATAATATTTTTATAATATATATATATATATATATATATATATATATATATTATATTATATAGGGTTAGGTTCAATGAAAAAGGCCTAAATATAAGAAAGAATAGAGAAGTAATCTCATCTGTTGATCTTATCTAATCTAACGGACATGATTTGTTCACGCCATGTTCAACGGATTTTTTCATTGAACATTCATGAACATATACAATATTTTTGGGGGTTCTGGGTTTCGACCCCCCATATGTTCAACGAAAAAATCCGTTGAACATGGCGTGAACAAATCATGTCCGTTAGATTAGATAAGATCAACGGATGAGATTACTTCTCTCTTCTTTCTTACATTTAGGCTTTCTTCATTGAACCTAGGGTGCGGTTATAGTGAGAACCACACTTATCGTGAGAACATAAGAACCATTAAAACCAATGCATCTACTATATAAATTAATGCATTCGCTATTAAATTTAATGCATCCGAAAATAATAAATTTTTTGCTCCCTTCAGGATTCGAACCCAGGATCTGCATTCATCCACCAAGATGATGCATCCACCGTAGATCTTGATGATCGAATGGTTTAAAATGGTTCTCTGTTATAATTTTATTTAGTGGTTCTTATTTGAACATCTCCCTATATATATATAGGGGTGGGCTAGGATGAAAACACTCTTAAGTGTATTAAACGTTTCTTAATGTACGAATTTTATGTAGAACACGTATGAATTTATCCAACAGAGTTACGAATTGCGAAAAATAAATTTTTGTTATCTTTGGGATTCGAACTCAGGACCACGAATTCATCCAACAGGGTTATGAATCAACCGTAGATCTTGATGATCTAAGAGTGGAAAATCATTTATATTTTATACACTTAAGAGTGTTTTTTTCTAGCCCTCCCATATATATATATATATATATAGGAATGAGATCATATAGATCCCAATGCTTATAATAGATCCCTAGATCCAAATCTTGACCACACATTTATGACATGTGGCGCATCAAGATGGTGACACGTGGCAAGGATTCCAAGGCAAAATCTGGAGGGGTAAAATTGGAATGTAATTTTCGGATTTAATAATTAAAAAAATATATATTTTTTTTAGATTTTCTCAAAATAGATATATTTTAGATGCATATAGTTTCACACAAAGATGCATAAAGTTTTCACATGAAATGCATAACTTTGAACAGAAAAATGCATTTAATTTTTCCAGTTTTGGTATTTTCACCACCCCACCCCATACCACCCCCCAATCCAGCCCACACCACCCCCAACCCTCCCCATTACCACCCCCCAAAAATAGGCATGTTTCACATGCATATAAAATCAAACAAAAATGCATAAAGTTTTCACATAAAATGCATTAAATTATACAAAAAATGCATTTCATTTTAATAAATCTGGTAGTTTCGCCACCCCACCCCTGCCCCTGCCCCCTGCCCCCCACCCCCACCCCCCACCGACCCCCCCCACCCCCCACCCCCCCCCCAAAAAAAAATTTTTATTTTTTATTTTTTTAAAAACTGATTTTCAAAAAGAAAAAATTTTGGGGGGTGGGTGGGTGGGTGGGTGGGGGGGTCAGTGGTCAGAAAATCAGTTTTTGAGAAAATAAAAAAATAAAAAAATAAAAATTTTTGGTGGGGGGTGGGTGGGTGGGTGGGTGGGTGGGTGGGGGGTGGGTGGGGGGGTGGGGGTAGGGGTGAGTCAGTGGTCAGAAAATCAGTTTTTAAAAAAATAATTTTTTTTTTTTTGGGGGGGGGTGGGGGGTGGGTGGGGGGTATGGGGGTGGGTGGGGGTGGGGTTCTGGGGTGGGGTGGGGTTCTGGGGTGTGGGGGGTGGGGTTGGGGTGGGGTGAAATCTTATGCATATTTATATGAAACTTTATGCATTTTTATATGAAAGTTCATGCATTCTCGTATGAAACTTTATGCATCTAAAATATACCTATTTTGAGAAAATATAATTTTTTTTTTTTTTTGAATTTCGAAAATTACATTCCAATTTTACCCCTCTCCAGATTTTGCCTTGAAATGCCTTGCCACGTGTCACCATCTTGATGCGCCACATGTCATAAATGTGTGGTCTAGATTTGGATCTACGGATCTATTATAAGCATAGGGATCCACCGGAACCCAACCCTATATATATATATATATATATATATATATATATATATATATCATGTAGATCCACCCCCTTATAATAGTATATAGTTCCTAGTGCTTCTCCACACACTTTGGGAGGCTGTTGCCATGTGTCGCGACACATGGCAGCAGCCTTCCAGACCACAAACGCGGGGGGTAAAATGGTCATTTCAATTTTTTTTTAATTTTTTTAATACCAAAAATCCATTTTTTTTTTGTGCCGTCGTCAAAATTATGCATATAATTGAACACCAATATGCATAAAGGTAAACACAAATATGCATGAAGCTGGATAGAAATATATGCATGAGAAAATATCAGTGTGTGACCCGTCAAGTTACCAACGGCAAGAGCTACCTGACGGTGTCGCATAATATTATGCATATAGTTCAACACGAATATGCATAAAGAAAAATATAAATATGCATAACATTACACACAAATATGCATAGCATTTTTCGACAGCGTGAGACACCAGATGATTTGCATACTGATACTTTCTCATGCATACTTCTATCCAGCGTCATGCATATCTGGGTTTATCTTTATGCATATTGGTGTACAATCATATGCATAATTTTGACGACGGTCGCGGGAAAAAATGGATTTTCGGTAATAAAAAAAATCGAAATGACCATTTTACCCCTCCGTGTTTTTGGCCTGGAAGGCTTTGGAAGCCCTTGGGAGGCTACTGCCATGTGGCGCGCTCCTAGCGCGCCACGTGTCCCCATTGTGTGGTCCAGAATTTGTCCGCCACGGCGGCGGTGCCACTGTCACGGCGCCGCTGCTGCTGTGTTGTTGACAGACGAAGTAGCGACAGGCGATGTCCTCACCGAAGGAGAAGGGGCGGCGACGATGATGCTAGATCTAGAAAATGGAGGCGGCGGCTGGGCGAAGCTGGGGTCGACGCAGGGATGTTCGTTGCTGCCGCCGGTCGAAGGAGAGAGGGGTGGAGGTACTGGCGGCGTATCTCCGGAGCAGAGGCATCGGTGCCCTCGACGCTCCTCGCCGATGGCCGTGTGGGAGAGAGAGAGAGAGTGTCGTCACCGGAGGAGCAGGGGCGGCGACGGCGATGCTAGATCTAAAAAAGGGAGGCGGCGGCTGGGTGAAGCTGCGGTCGACGCAGGGATGTTCGCTGCTGCTGCTAGTCGAATGAGAGAGGGGTGGATGTACTGGCAGCGTATCGGCGGAGCAGAGGAGACGGCGCCCTCGACGCTCCTCGCGGATGGCCGTGTGGGAGAGAGAGAGCATGAGTTGGGAGATAGAGAGAGAGAGAATGAGTTGGGAGAAGAAAATACAAAATGACAAACCTAACCTTTATTATATAAAATAAATGAAATAAAATCATAAGGTTAAATTATCATCCTTAGATTAAGCAAGATCGACGCATAGGATTTGGTCTTTATTCTTTATCTAAGGGAGTTGTCTTAACTGAACTCTCCCCTATATATATATATATATATATATATATATATATATATATTGATGTTAGATTTATTTTTATACAACAAACTCACGTAACATTAATTAAAATATGTATCACCAAAAGTGATGCACACTTTTAAAGGACAGAGGGTGTATATATCAAACTAAAGCATGTATCATGATTTTTAATTTGATATACATATTGAATATTTTATCATAATAAAGTTATACTATTTTTGGAGAAAGAAAAGAAAAACGAATAAATAAATAGAAAAGAAATAGATTAAAAAACCATAAGATTGAGGAAATATAAGCTTTCTTAGAGGGTTAAAAGAAGGGGAAAAAAAACTATTTGTGGTAGCTAGGAATAAGTAAAAATATATGTATTAACTGTATTATTGAAGTTGAAAGAAAAAATTAATCCAGATATTTTGAGATATTGCAAGAGAAATGAAATGAGGCACACATGATTTTGGTTTTCTTTTTCTTTTAGAAAACATGATTTGCATATTAAAAGACCCACGTAATTTTTAACTAAAATTTAAAAGAAACTGTCAAAACCATGTTCTAATAGAAATACATAAATTTTTAATTAGCCATTTTTTTCATATTTACAAAATTACCATTCAAATTAATTTCAAATTGATTTGAAATCAATTTCAAATTGAGAATTCCCTTTTTAATATAACTAGTATTTGCATACCGTGCAATGCACGAGAAATGATTTTATATTTTTATTTTTATACAAAATTGATACCAATCCAATTATTATATTTATAAATATAATCTAAAATAATTTTAATTGTATATATTTGAGCTTAATATTGGAAAAAAAAGAAGAATTCACAATAATAAAATATGATATTATGAAAATGCAAAAAAAAGAGTAAAAATAAAAATAACAGAAATCATTTACGACCTCAAGTTATTAAGCATTTCTTCAACATCTTATTTGCAATAAGTTCGTAATTCTAGCTCAACCAATTCATCAATTGATATATCTAGCATTTGCATCCCGTGCAATGTACGGGAAATGATTTTATATTTTTCTATTTATATAAAATTGATTCCTACTCAATTATTATATTTATAAATATAATAGAAAATTAATTATACTTGAATATATTTGAGCTAAATATTGAAAAATATACAAGAATAAAGAAAAATTCACAATAATAAAAATTGATATTATGAAAAGCCAAAAAAGTAAGTAAAAAATTAGAAGTAAAAATAAAAAAGAAGTGAAAAATTATTCAAATAAAAGATAAGTGAGGAGAGAGATTTTTTTTTAAATTTTAATCATTAAATAAATATAAATTTTATATTTTAAATTAAATATTTACATAAAATATATAAAATTAAAGCTCTTATCATGATCTTTAATTTGACATGAATATTAAATATTTTATAAACAGTCAAATTTCACAACTTTAGAAAGAAAGAAAATAAATAAAAAATAAGAAGATAAAGAAAAGGGAAAAAAAAAGAAAAAAAAATATAGTTTATAAATAAACCTTAAAGTTTATTATAACTAAAAAATTACCACTCTATTTTAAAATCAATTTCAAATAAAAATTTTAACTTTTTAAAGTATAGATTAAAGAAAGTAAATTAAAAATCAATTTTTTTGCTGCACAAATCTATTTGCTTTTTTTTTTTTTTTTTTTTTTGAGACGCATGCTTTCTTAAATTCATATGCAGTTTCTCAATGCATTGCACGTAAAAAAAATGCAGTTTTTAGTGCATGCTCCATTTTTTTAGATGTGGGATTTGTAAGTTGTAATTTAATTTAAGTTAGTTTAATCCATTTTTTGTGTATATATAATATGACATTATTTTTTGAAGGAATCACAAAATCGCCATTCAAATCAATTTGAAATTGATTGAAAACTCCCTTTTTAATATAGTATAGATATAGATTTGATTTCTCTATTTCATTTTTTATCTAACTAACAGTAAGAACGTGCGATTCATGTTGAACACGCTACAAAAAAATGGGGTTTACCGCCGCAAAAATTGGGGCAATCATAGATATACCACCGGAAAAACGGTTATCGCGGATGGCAGTGGATCTTGGACCCGACCCACATCCGTGGATCCAGATCTATTTTTAAGGGTCTGAATCTCAATTTTTTGGACGTGACAGATCGGGATTCGGATCTGGATCTCAATTTTTAAAACGGATCTGGATTCGAATCTCAAAATTTTAGATCCGGATCCGACCCAAATCCAACTCGTGGATCTATTTTATTTGATATTAATATATTTTATATTTATTTTATTAATAATATTAAATATATTAAAAATTAAAAACACTACACTACGTAGACTTTTTTTCTTAGGAAATGTAATTTGGAAGACTTGTTATTATTGACTTGAGTATTGAGATTTGTTTATTTTGAATTTTTAGTGACTTATTAGTCTATGTTGAGACTTTGTATTGCATGAATATGTTTTTTTTTTACCGGCGGCCGTTGCCATGGTAACTTACCGGCGGCCGCTCGCTGTCGGTATATCACTCGTCGGTGACTCCTATACCGCTACAAAAGGCGGCCTTCGGTAAATAACGGCGGCGGCGCCGCCGCCGTTGAAAGTCGTCGCCGAGCGGTGATCTTTTGCCGGAGATATACTGGCAGCATCGTCCGTCGGTGATTAGCGGCGGCGCTCCCGCCGCCGGTAATGTTGACCGGACGGCGGTGGCGCTATTGTCGGACGTCACCGACGGAAGCCGCCGTCGGTGATTAGCGGCGCTGTCGGTAATTTTTTTTTTTTTTTAATTTTTATTTATTTATTTTATCTATTTATTTATACCCTACAATTATTTTTGTATTTATACAGTATTGTATACGTTAGACCGTGTAGTAACTGTTCTAGTGTGGTTATTGTTTTGGTTTTTGTGGTGAACTCATGGCGACGGCGTATAACCGGCCGTGGGTTTCTTATGGAGCGCTTGCGGTGACGGCATATAACCGGCCGTGTAGCTTTCCTTGTTTTGTTTGCGCTTACGGCGACGGCATCTCACCGGCCGTGTAGCTTTTCGTGTGGTTTTGGTGTTGGGTTTTATGGAGAACTCATGGCGACGGCATATAATCGGCCGTGTAGTTTTCATTTTCTTTTGTTTTTGTTTGAGCTTACGGCGACGGCGTCTAACCGGCCGTGTTGCTTGCTTTGTTGGGGTAGAGCCGGGATTGTTTGGGGACGATGGTTAGGCCGGAGTTCTGGAAACTTTCCATCCCGCTCTTTCCCCCTTTTATCTTCCTTCGTTTTAGACGAGTACTCTTTTTTCTTTTCACGGTTTTTCCCCCTGGGTTTTCCGTGAAAAGGTTTTAACGAGGCTCGGCCCTTAGTCTGCTTCTCCTGTGCTTTCAAGGGTTTTTAGGTTTTCTTTTCTTTTCTTTTCTAATAAAATCGCATTTAATAATAATAAGTATACGTTAGACGAACTTTCCAGTCGGTCACCCATCTTATTTGTGCTCTAAGTCAAGCACGCTTAATCTTGAAGTTTCTTTCAAGTAGTCACCAATACAGAACACTCATATTATTGATATATCTAGTACTTATTAATTCATTTAAACTCTATTTCAATATACAATATCATATATTCATAACATTAGAATATGTCGAAATAATATCCAAGAGATGCCGTTAATTACGGATCGGTCTCGTTTTTGTCCATATTTTTATGTGGAAAAATATTTATTTATTAATTTATTATTATTATTTTATCAATATAGTTTATACACCATAAGTATTTTAATTTGATGTTTCAATGTATTTTTAATTCAATTGCATACGTTGAATTCAATCTAGGTTACCTTTTTTCAAGTACATATGTTTTTCGACTTAATTATACAATCACAATAAATAGGGGATGGAAAACGAGGTAAGTGCAATATCGTTCCAAAACATGAAATAAATAGTTCAAGAAAACAATCTAGATTAGTGATGAATCTTGTTTAGATTCCACAATTCAAGAGTGATTAGTAGATATTCTACTTAAGATTCTTGATTCCAAACTTGATTAGTGAAGAATCTTGTTTAGATTCCACAATTCAAGAGTGATTAGTAGATATTCTACTTAAGATTCTTAATTCCAAACTAGATTAGTGAAGAATCATGTTTAGATTCCACAATTCACGAGTGATTAGTAGATATTATACTTAAGATTTTTTATTCCAAACTATATTAGTGAAGAATCTTGTTTAGATTTCATAATTCTTGATTGACGAAAACATACGGTGACTGGCCGACGGCGGTGACTGGCAGCGGTGGGGCGCGGCAGTTCCAGCGACTGGGGGTGGGGGTGGGGGTGGGGGGTATGCTGGGGGAGAGGGGCTGGTTTGCGGCGGGTTGCTGAATGAGGGAAGAAACCCCTATTTTAATTCACAATTTACCGGCGACCTACTTCCAATTTGACTATAATTAAAATTTTAAAAAAGTAATCAATAAAACTATTAATGAATAAATTTAAAATGTAAGAAAGTAATATTCATAATATACGTCTAAATAAAAATGCAAAAAGATCTATGAAAACATCTTAAATTATCTAAGTACGAAGCAAGACTAATTTTAAATCTTCTCTTGTTTGATTTTGACGATTGAGGATCTTTTTCTTCTTATTTTTGATTTGCGACAAAATATTGTTCAGCGGCAGATCGTCGTCACTTGTAATTTAATTGTAGTCATCAAACTTTTTTTTTTACTATTCTTTTTGTCTTTTGCGGTTCTGTAGGCTGCAACTCTATTGTAGATTTTAATTTTCTTTATAGACACTATTGTTCTTTTTTTTTTTTTTTTGCCCTCGGGTGATTGTTTCTTTTATTTCTCTTGAGTTTGCTCTTCTTCAATTTCTCCAACATTGATGCTTTCTATTGGTTGCATCTTTTGGATTGTGTTTGCTACAATATTGAGATTTCCTTGTTGATCGAATTTTATAGAGCATCATCATAAAGCGCTTTTTTGTGTACGCTTGTGTGCTTAATCCTCTATAGTATATGCAGTTTGTTTCACCCTGTGAAAATATATACATATATTACGTAATATTGAATTTTGTAATATAAATTATTTAAATTATAGTAAGTGTTTAAGTAATTAATCATAATTTACCTCTTTGATGAAGAAAGATATTCGAGCCCTTAAAGTATAAGAAAAGTATATAAAATTCTCTTTTTATATGATAATAGCTATAGTATATTGTAGGTCATAATATGTGCTTCTAATATCACTTGATTATATTAATTATATTATACTCCCTCCGTCCCTGAAATAAGTTCATTTTTTTCCTTTTTGGGACGTCCCCCAAATAAGTTCATCTTTCTTTCTTTCCATTTTTAGACAACTACCCCACCACTAATAATACTTTATTTATTCTTACTTTTCACTTTTTCACCACTCCAATACTAAGTATAACACTTTTTTACCTTTTCACCACTCCCGATACAAATTATAACATATTTTTCTTCACTATCAATACACTTTACCATTTTTCCTTAAAACCCGTGCCGTCCCCAAAGAGGAACTTATTTTGGGGACGGAGAGAGTAATAGATTATCAATATCGCTATCATATAATTTTGAGGATTAATTAAATACATAAAACTACATAGAAGATTTAGTTTTAGTTACATAAAACTATATTATTAATCAGTTGTGCTAAATAAGAGGTTAGACATGCAACGATCTTAAAAATATTTAATCATGTATCAATCATAAAAAATAAACACCCCTAAATGTACCCATCAGTCTGTTATAAGCAAGATCCAGCCATTTCATGGAAGTTGAGTTTCCAAATTCCTTTGGTACAGCACCTGAATTTCCCATAAGATGAAACAATTATTACATACTTGTTGAAGTTGTTATCTCTAAACAATGTTAAATAAAAAATGAATGTGTTAAATATACCTGTCAAGTGGTTCGATAAAAGATACAATTCTTCAATCTGAGGTAGATTGTAAAAACTGACTGTTGGTATAGCTCCAGACAAACTGTTGTTGGAGAGATCCATCAGTTTCAAAGACGAAAAGTTGAACATAGAATTTGGAATATTTCCCGTTAGAGAGGCACTTGGAATGTACAATCTCTCTAAATCCGAGAGTTTCCCTATTTCTGCTGGTATTTCTCCTGAAATTATAATCAAAACAATAAGTAAATTTAAATCTAACTTCAACCACCATAAAATATTGGAACTCTTTTGGGTTAGTTATAGTTAACCGGTCCTACAATCTTCTACCCCCTTCATTGGGACATTTTCACAAACACCTAAGCGCATGAGTATTTTACATCGCGAATCCAAATTTTCACACATAATTCAAAACCATTCAAATAGATAATTGCTAATTTCACAAAGGCTTAGACATTTATTTCAAAAGTGTTGAAATAGAACCTATAGTTAACCTGATGCATGAAAATTTACATCGTGAACCCCAAGCTTTTTATGCATAATTCAAAACGATGCAAATAAGTCACCAGAAAGAGATGGCACCTTCAAAATCGTTCCGGCCAAGAGATAAAATCCTAAGCAGGCTCAAATTCCCAATCTCACTTGGTATTCCGCCACTGAATTTGTTGCTAGGCAAGCGCAAGTCTTGTAGCCCTCTGCACTTGTATATGTTTGCCGGAATCCGCCCATCAAGCTGATTCCCAGAGAGATACAGCGCTTCGAGTTTCGGGGTATTGCTACATATATCATTTGGGAGCTCGCCCGAGAGCAGATTGAATCTCATATTAATCTCAATCAGAGAGGAAGCGTTGAACAGAGAAGCAGGCAGCTCGCCCGAGAAGGTGTTGTTGCTCAGCCGCACGTATCGTAGCTCGGGTAAGGCTCCGAACCACGACGGTATTTCTCCGGTCAAGTCGTTGAAGCCCGCGTTTATATGTTCTAGACGGCGCAACTTAGACAGCTCGGAGGGTAAGACGCCAATGAAATTGTTGGAGCTGATGTCTAGAGATCGAAGAAACGTTAGGTTTCCGAGATGCGGAGCGATGGTTCCTCGGAGGCCGAGGCCGGTGAGATTTAGGGCTGTGACGCGGCGGTGTCTGGCGCCGCAGGAGACGCCGGTCCAGTTGCATATGGGTGTGTTGGTGGGCCAGCTCGTGGCGAAGATGCCGTTGGGATCTGATGAAGAGATAGTGTTTTTGAAAGCGAGTAGTGCATTTTGATCAGTGGTGAGATTGAGAAATTTGGTGGAGGAGGTGTGTGTGAGGGTGATTAATGTTGAAAGAGTAAGAGCATAACAAATTAGGAAACTAGACTGCATTATTATATGTGTTATGAAGCATATGCTCAAATGAAGATTGTGAGATATTGAGGTTTTTTCTTGTAATGGAATTTTCGTGTTAATTTAGATTAATTGAGTGAGGAAGTGGAAGGTGGGGAGCCGCCCTCTTTGGAAGTGGGAAAGTTGGACTAATATCGTGATGATTTTTTTTTCTTTTGAGAAATCATGATGATTTTTTCTTTGCAGTGGATTAGGTAATTTGCCTACCAAACTGGAAAGTGGAAACTAGAAACGCCACAAACTACAGAAGTTTCAAGCCATTAAGACCGTGCTATGAATACTCGTGAAAGACCACTATTTCCGTTCCAATATAATATTTTATTTATTTTTAATAATATATTCTCTCTATACCTAATATTTAAATAATTTTCATCAATTCACTTTATTTACTAATTACATATTTCTTAATTTCTGTGCTCAAAAGTAATGAAACATTTATAACGAGACGGATGAAGTATTTGCTACGAATTAGAGTACACTACAAGAAAAGGAGAGCTATTTGCTATGAAATTTAATGACTTTGAAAATGTCATCCTTAAGTTTTTGGGCTTAACGACGAACTGTCGATGTCATTTTATCTTGTGTTTTTTTTTTTAATCATTATGAGCCATTTTAAGATTTGGAAATTATCAAATATATCCAATTTTCACAAAATTAGAAATCATTTAGCCCTAGTTCATAATATATAAGTTATATACTCATTTTTAAGATTAAAAGACATAAACATCCTTAATATTGACTATTTTCTTTTTAGGTATATATAAATAAGGATCGTTCTAATAAGATCCCTTATACATAGTGAAATATATAGATTGATTTGTAGATGTTCATTTAATATATCATATGATTGATATTTGTCTGGAGGTGGAAAATTTTTACCTGGCTTCAAATGCTGGAGGGAGCGAAAATTTTATTAATTTTTTAAAATATCGTTATTCAACACTATATACTATATACTGACTTATTCATTATTCTTACTTCTCACGAAAAATAGTATTCTCACAAGAACTTAATCCTATATAAACATATTCTCTGTCTCTCTCTCACCAGTAAGCTTTCTTCCTCTATTAACGAGCAACAAATTAATGGCAGCAAGCACCATTAATGGAGAAAAAATTAATTTGATCATGTTATGAATCGAAGACAGGGCAAAACATCAATGAAATCAAGTTTTAGACAAAAATGAGAAAAACCGATTACCGGACTAAAAATTAAAATAAAAATGAAAGGATATGTATTCCGAGGAGAAAAAAAAATTTCAATGCAATTCTCGAATTCTTGAAAATATTTGAATTTATGGGTAATTAACCCTTTTTCTCTTAGTCGTCTAGTGTGTCGGATCAAAATTAGGAAAAAAAAATGAAAGGTTATGTATCCTGATGGAGGAAAAAAAAAACTTAAGTGCAATTCTCAAATTCCTGGAAACATTTTGGATTTACATACAATAAATCTTACTACTATTTTATTACTTAACTAGTACGCCCATCCATGTGATGCACGACAAAATCGAAATTAAACATCATTTTAAATAAATAAATATAAATATTAAACATAATCAAAATATAAATAAATGCAAAATATGGTGTAAAAATAAAATATCAATTATTGAATAAAATTTTGAATTTAAATTATTTGATAATGAAAATTAACATACAATTATTATTATAGAGTATTGCACATATAAATAAATAAATATTTCATACACTGACATAAATAAAAAAGAGTTAATACATGAGAGTACCCACTTCTTTATAATAAAATTAAAATTTACCCACTCAAATAAAAAATTTAAAAAACACCCAATTTATGTAAAAAATAACCCACTTTTTGTCTTAAATGACTAAACTACCCTTAAGATTAAAATTAAAAAAAAATTCACTACCCCTGCCCTGCCCACTCCACCGCGACCCCTCCCCCCCCAAGCCAAAAAAAAAATTACTCCCCCAGACCCCCCACCTACACCCCCCACCTACAAAAAAAAATAATTTTTTTTACTCCCCCGGCCATGTTCTACCCCCCAGACCCCACCTACCCCCACCCCTAAGCCAATTTTTTTTTTACTCCCTCCCTGCCCCTGACCCCCCCCCCCCCTTCCCCACCACCCACCCCAAGCCAAATTTTTATTTTTTTAGAGTGGGTTTAGGGTTGTGAATTAAATTTTAGTTGTGAATTCGAATGGTTGTGAATTCACAACCAAAAAATTCTGGTTATGAATTAAGTTTTACAATTACAACAAAAAAAGCTCGAATTCACAAATAGTTGTTTTGGTTGTGAGTTCTCAAATTCACAACTTAATACTCTTGAATTGACAACCAGATATATGAATTCAAAACTAAAACTAGAATTCACAACCAATTCGATGAATTCACGACTGAATTGCTAGTGTTAGTTGTGAAATAAGGTTTTAAATCTCAAATTCACAATCAACTCTATTGGTAGTTGTGAATTCAAGCAGTCGTGAATGTGAGTTTTAAGACTTGATTTTTTTTGGGGGGAGGGGGGTGGGACAGGGCTAGGGATGTAAATGAATCAAATAATTTTGGTTCGGTTCGGTATTCGATTCGAATTTTTGATATTCGAATACGAAATTTTATGATTCGAATACGAATACAAATACTTTTTGTGATTCGTTTAGTTATCGAATACGATTCGAGAATTACGATATTCGATTCGGTATTCGAAAATATTCGATAAATATATATATATATATATATATATAATACTAAAAAAATAAATAATAAAATAAGATTTAAAGTAAAAAAAATATTATATTTATTCAAATAAAAGTGGATTACAATAACTGTATTGTTGATAGCATTCGAATGCTTGCTTTATTTATTCAAATAATTCTAGTGAATTGAAATGATATAGCGTACTTCTATTTATTGAAGTGTTATAAAAGAGTTTTTATTGATGCTTGTTTAATACAAATGATTATTTATACTATTTAAACTTTTGAATATTTGAGAGTTGAATTTTGAAACAAATAATATGTTTTTAGCATAGATTATTGATTTTTAAGTAAATGTAATGTGTTTGATCTCCATATAATTTGAAATATATTATTTTAAATTTTTTTATTAAAATCGCAAATTAAGTATATTCGAATTAAACTAAATAATAGGAATTTTCGAATCGAATATTCGATTTATATTGTATAACATACACTTGTAAAAAAATAAAAGGAATATTCGATTCGGTTCGAGTATTCGCGAATCAGTATACGAATCGAATACGAATAGTAAAATATGATTCGAAAGATATTCGAATACCGATTCGAATATGCAATTATTTTTACGAATATGAATCGAATCTAATGATATTCGATTCGATTCGATTCGTTTACAACCCTAGACAGGGCAGGGGAGTAGTAAAAAAAATTGTTTTTTTTTTTGGCTTGGGGTGTGGTCGGGGGTCAGGGGTAGTGTAATACCCCGTTTCCTCGAGCTAAGTTTAGAATAATTTTGAACTTAGATTTAAGATGATTCACGCCGGATAAAGAAAATGGATTTATTTTAATTCCAACAAAATTGATTTACAAAAACATTTGTAAATTTAGTTATTAAATTTATATGCATTGCATATTTATTTAATTTAGCATTCAAGCATTTTCACGAGCTTTTAATTAGCAAACCCTGAAGAATTTCTACAGTTTCGACAATTTTATCCTGAAGGATTTTAATTGTCCAATAAACACTCATATCCTACTCTCCCATCAGCTACCTTATTGCCAGCTAAAAGCAAGCATCCCACACCACCTACTTCTTTTTTTAAAAAAAAATTAACAACCTTTACAGGCAATCAAGCCATGCCTTTACAGTCAGACTCCTCATCTGCAATACAACTATACATCCACCAAGTTTCTGCCTTTTCCATTAGGCACAAATTATTTGATCACTCACCACATATCACTTCGCAAGAAAGAAACTCAGATTCATAAGCCTATACAAACTATATTCCAAGCTCATCTCCTTCAACAATTCAACAACAAATGAACATCCCTCTCATTCAACGTTTCAGCAGCAAACGATCAGCCCTCTCATTCAAGGTTTACCAACTTAAATTATGTTTTACTAGCTTTATAAATCGCACTAGAAAACCAACAAATACAAGTTTGAACTGCATAAGCTTCAATGTTTCAATAAAAGATGAGTCTTGAAGCATGATTTTTCCCTTTATGTTAAACTTGTTGTGTCGAGTCGGGTAGACGAGTGTGGTGGCTGTGTGAACTGAGTCGGAAAGTGGATGGAGCGGCACGGCAGCGTCGCTGCTGTCGCCCGGCCACGGTGAGAGAGAGGGGTGGACCGGCTGGGTTTCCATAGACTAAGGCCACGGCGGCGGCAGTTTGCTCCATCTACTGCTGTCGGCCGGAGGGAGAGAAGGGAGGAGGCTGCGGGCGGCTCCAGCTGCTGCTCGTCGGCGGGAGTCACAGAGGGAGGCCAGGGCGCGGCGGCCCTGCCGCTGTCGCTCGGTCACGGCCGGAGGCGGAGAAGAGGGATGGCTGGGGTTCAGGCGCTGCGGCAGCTCGACGCTGTTGCCGTCGCCAAGGAGGAAGGTGATAGTGGTCGGAGTTCAGTGAGACGAACAGAGGGAGACGGGCGTAGTTCTGAGGGAGGCGGCAGCGGCGGTTTGGTATCGCTGGCAGTCGCTGCTGCAGTGTATGTGTGCGTGCGTCGTGTTCTGTGTGTGTGCGTGCGTCTGTGTATGCGTGAGTGTGTGCGTGTGTTTTTCGTGAAGGAGAGAAAGAGTGATGGAGCGGCTGAGTGAATTTGAGGAAGAAGAGATGTAGGTTTGGGTTGTTGGGCTTGA
Source organism: Salvia miltiorrhiza (assembly GCF_028751815.1). Classification (NCBI taxonomy): domain Eukaryota; kingdom Viridiplantae; phylum Streptophyta; class Magnoliopsida; order Lamiales; family Lamiaceae; genus Salvia; species Salvia miltiorrhiza. The sequence goes on along the minus strand of NW_026651437.1, from coordinate 248,260 downwards.
AAGTTGGGTTTGGGTGTTGAGCTCTCTTTTTGGGCCGAGTGTGGGCTGACTTTATTTCATTTAATTGGGCTCATTCTTCTTTTGTTAATCTTTCAGCTGGGCCTCTTTTTCTTTTTAAATCACTTGGGCCGATTTTAATGAGACAGGGCCCTATTACAATTTTATTAAATGGGCTGTCTTGATTAATTTAATTAATTGGGCTGCCCTATTTTATTAATTGAACTATTAATTAGTTTAATTAATTTATTTCAAAGACTAGTTTTCATAATAATATTAAATTATTATTATGTGCATATTTTAAGTAAATTACTTATTATATGCTAAGCATGACATGAAATTGCATTTATTTTGCAATAAAAGTATTTAATTGGTTTTATTTATAATTCCAATTATTAAAGAAAGATGAGTAAGAATATTGTTGGTGTTCTTAACTCAAGAGAAATGTTTTCAATTATTTATTCATTAAATTTTGAAAATCCGGCTAAGTGAATCATAGAATATTAAGCACTTCACCGTGACTTAAGATTAGATTCAAGGAGACCTATTGAGAATAGATTTCTTGTAGGCTTTGAGCATCAGAAGGATTAGCACTGCTATTCCGATTCAGAGATAAGGTTAAACGACAGGCTTTGCCTATACAGGTGGGCTTACTTTCCAAATGTACAAAGTATGATTGAGTTATTAAGCTCTAAATGTTTCAATGAAATGCAAATTGTTTATTTAATGTAATGAAAACTGTTTATCCAATAAAATGTTTATGTGCACTCTGCTCTGTTTAAGGCTCGCACAGTTAATCAATTGAGGTTCTCTTATGACCTAATACGTTGTTTGAGAATTGTGTACACTTGTTAGTTGACTCGGTGGGTTGATCTCCATCGGGCTCTAACCAGAGGCGTTATAAGGGTGCTCGGCTGGATGTGTTCCGGAGCATGAGAAATATCAGGCCTGCCTGGGTAGCGTCCCGAGGTCAAAGTAAACTTGTCTGGGTTACGCCCTCAGTTCAAGTAAGCGGGAGACAGAGATCCGTCGGTGGCTAGAGGTCCGGGATCACAGCGAGTAACAGAAAGGGAGTGTGACATGTGCGCACAAATGAAAGAAATGTTTTAACATGCTTAGAAGTTCTTTCAATTTAAAACCTTCTAAGTCATGTCAAGTATGATTGGATAAACTGCTCTTTACGAAAATATGAAATGTTTATGAAAATGCATGCCCACTAAGTACATTAGTACTTAGCCCAAAAATACTTTCAAATGTTTTCAGGTTGGCTGGCTGGTGCTGACGGGACGGAGCTGAGGCTAGAGTTAAATTCCTATGTTAGACTTCCGCTGTAGCAATTACTCATATCAGTCTTTTGTTTTCCCAACTTAAGATCTTTATGTTAAATTTCAAATGATATACCTGACCGAGCTTAGACTCTTTACTATTAAATTTATGCCAATGAATGTCGGTTGTCAGAAGCATGAAACAAAACTTGTGATCCAAAGGGGCATAGCCCGACTTTCTATCCTATTTCGGGTTTTAACAAGGTATTTCCCTTGTTTATTTCTATGAATTATTCACACCTCGATTATATTTATTCCTTCAAGAATTGGGGTGTGACAGAATGGTATCAGAGCATGAGTTTCCTTTCATGTTTCTGATAACCATAAGCTTTTTATGTCGAGTCTAGAATAGTATCTCTAGACTTCTGAAAATGTCAGTAAACCTCAGCTCGCCGTCACACTGCCGCAACCAAGGTAAGATAATAGTTTCAAAATATACATATATGTATTTCAGATGTTATGAATGTTTCCAAGAAAAAGTGTGCACTTCAATGAATGATACTATGTGAATTGCTTATCGCGTTCCATATGTTATAAGTTATGAATTGCTAATCGCTTTCATATTGTTATCTTGGGTCTCCGACTCATATAACCAAGCTCAGTATCGTGTTTGGGACAACCCGAGCCCTTAACGATAAGATAAGTAAGTATCGTGTTTGGGACAACCCGAGCCCTTAACGATAAGATAAGTAAGTATCGTGTTTGGGACTACCCGAGCCCTTAACGATAAGATGAGTTAAAGTCGTGTTCAGGACTATTGAGCCTTTCACGAATACCAGATGTATGGTCGAGTTAGATTCTTTGAATCTTTCCGGCACAAGCAAAGTTTTCATGAAAGGGACTTTAAATGTCCATATATGTTAAGGTTTCAAAAAAAACAGAAGTATGTATGTATGAATGAATGAGAAAGCTTTATGTTGTCGTTTTAGGCTAGCTGCCTATACGATTAGAATGGTGGATCCTCTTACAAACTGTTTGAGTACCACCCAAGAATGTTTTGAGAATGTTAATCGTGATAGCACCGCTTGATCGATTTAAGTAAGGACTGGTAAGATAGAAATGTTTAACATAGATATGTTACAACATAGAGGCAATGCCTTAAGACTAAGGATTCACTTGAGCTATTTCAATAGCGGTGAGATTAAGTTTTTCACTTAAGAACTTATGTTGCTTATGATTATGATGTTAGTCGTGATAGCTTTGCTAGAACGGCATAGAATGGACTTTCATGGTATCAGTAACTTATGATGAAGTACTTATTAGTAAGTGTTTTAAGTTAGAAGTTTGACCAAAGCCTTATATGAATAAGAAGTTGACATGATTGGGGCGAACCTCCCATTTGACTGAGTGATTCGTTTTGTTGGGTCTGGCCAGCCCACATGACTAAGATCTCGGTGATTGTCAATTAAGATTTTTGATCTCGAGGTAGAGCATCATCACAATATATAGACTCGCACTATATAGTTGTCACAATAGAATATTCTTTTATCACGATAAGTATAGTAGCGATTAGATTTACTCAGTTTGTCATTAGTTTTCAACCATTAGAACGATGCACTAAGTGTCAAGCTGTCTTTTGGTAATCAAAGCGATTTTTGGAATCCCAAGCGAAGAACTGGAGCAGGTAGTGAGTATGATGAAGTTTTCAACCAACTATCAATATGTGGTCCACATGGTGGACAATAATGAGAAATGCGTAAAGGAGTTCGTAAATGAATCGCGTCATGAGATATTCAATTCCCCTAGTGAACCAGGGAGATATTACGAAGGAACAAGCAATGAACGAGACTCTCACCACCGAGTCACTACAACAATTGGAGAAGGAGAAAGTTCACGCACAAACAAGATATGTACACCACCTCAACAGGGAGGTAAAGAAAATGAAATGGAATGAAAGAAATAGAGGAAACCCTGAAATAGAAGGAAAACACTGGAAGATATAACCCAACCCCAAGGCTAGTAGGCTCAAGTTAAGAGAGTGAATGATTTAGCTAAAGTGCCGGAAGCTACATCAAGAATAAAGTTGGAACGCCACCACAATGGAAACTTAGAAACCCCATTAAATAACCATTTGGAAATGGGAAAATGAGTTTACAGGGCAGAAGGAGTGCCATTAATCCTCGAAGTGAAAGTTACGAAGACGATGAGAAAAGTTTGATGTTAGAATTCCCTAGTCAATCTGAGAAGGTGACTTAGGACGAAGGAAACAATTAAGGAAGTTCAACCGATTTGAGAGTACAAAGATATTTTTCCCAATGAATTACCAAATTTTCACCAGACCTAGTTTCATGCAACATAGTATGTCACTATGAAGAGCACTAATCCAAGATGTCAAAGAAAAGATGATACACAAAGGATGTGTATTGATTATAAGAAGTTGAGCAAGCTCATAAGAATAGATATCCTCTTCCGAGGATAGACGACCTGTTAAATCAGTTGAGAGGAGCCGGTGTGTTTTCCAAGATTGACCTAAAATCTGGTTACCAGCAACTCAAGATGAAAAGAGAAGACATCCCAAAGACAGCGTTTCGAACGCGTTATGGACTTTACGAGTTCACAGTGATGCCCTTAGATTTAACGAAAGCCCCAGCAGTTTTCATGGACCTAATGAACAGAGTTTTCCATCAGTACCTCGATAGTTTTGTCTTAGTGTTTATCGACGACATCCTCGTATACTCTAAGACCGAAGAACAACATGAAGAGCACTTACGCATCGTACTCAAAACCCTGCGCAATGAAAAATAGTTTACCAAATTCAACAAGTGTGAATTTTGGTTAAAGGAAGTTATGTTTCTAGGTCACATGGTGTCGACTGAAGGAATCAAAGTAGACCCCGCCAAGGTTGAAGCAGTCAAGGAATGGAAGGCACCATCAAATGTCAATAAGATCAGAAGTTTTCTCGGTCCAGCAGGTTACAATATAAGGTTCATCGAAAAATTCTCGAAATTGGCTAGGTCAATGACTCGACTTTTAAGAAAATGGACTAAGTATGTTTGGTTCGAAGCTTGTAAACAAAGTTTTAAGTAGCTCAAGACTAGGCTGACTACTGCATCAGTGTTAGCAATACCAGAGGAGAATGAAGAATTTGAGGTGTACACTGATGCCTCGAAACTAGGATTGGGTTGCGTGTTGATGCAAAATCAGAAAGTGATAGCATACACGTCTCGTCAATTGAAGCTCCATGAGCTGAACTATCCAACTCATGTTTTAGAGCTAGCAGCCGTTGTGCACGCGCTGAAGATTTGGAGACACTACCTCTATGGAGTTAAGTGTGAGATCTTTACAGATCATAAGAGTTTAAAGTACTCATTCGAGCAAAATGATTTGAACATGAGACAACGAAGATGGCTCGAATTAGTAAAGGATTATGATAACACCGTTAGTTACCATCCAGAAAAAAATGAACGTAGTAGCTGATGCTCGGAGTCGAAAGACGAAGGCTAAGCTAGAATATTTCATCACCCAGCAGAAGAAACTGATTCGTGACTTCGCCTCACTCAGTTTAGAGATTATTCATCCTCCGAACGCAGTATCGGGATGTGTAGCTGCGCTGACAGCTAAACCTAATTTGAGAGAAAGAATTGTGCAAGCACAAAGAGAGGATTGATTCTTGGAGAAGATGCGTCTTGCTGCAAGAACGAGTGAAACGAAAGGATTCACAGAAGCAAAGAATAATGCGCTTATGGTTGGTAAAAGATTGTGTGTGCCGCACAATGAAGAGTTAAAGAACAAGATTATGAGCGAGGCTCATGATACTCCATACACTGCACATCCAGGCAGTACAAAGATGCACCAGAATTTAAAGAAAATTTTCTGGTGAACAAGAATAAAAAGAGATATAGCGTCATAGTAGACCGATTATCAAAGTCAGCGCACTTTCTGCCAATTCAAATGACTTCTGGATTGGAGAAACTTGCAAATTTAGATGTCAAGGAGAAAGTACGCCTTCACGGTGTACCTGTATCTATCACGACAGATCGTGACACCAGATTCACATCGCGTCTCTGGAAATGATTTACAAAAAGCGATGGGCACTCAGCTGAACATCAGCACAGCGTACCACCCTCAAACTGACGGGCAGTCAGAAAGAACGATTCAGATTTTAGAAGATATGTTGCGAACGATTGTCGCAGACAAAGGTGGAAGTTGGGAGGATTTGTTACCTCTTGTAGAATTTGCTTATAACAACAGTTATCAAGCAACAATTGGAATGGCTCCATATGAGGCCTTGTATGGCCGAAAATGTCGATCACCACTTTACTGGGATGAAGTGGGTGAAAGAAAGTTGTTAGGTCCTGAACTGGTCCAACAGATGGTTGAGAAAGTCGACCACATCAAGCAAAGAATCAAAGAAGCTCAGGATAGACAAAAGTCTTACGCCGATAAACGCCGATCGGAGTTAGAATTCAATGTTGGGGATCGAGTTTTCCTCAAAGTTTCTCCCTCAAGGGAAGTTATACGTTTCAGAATGAGGGGTATGTTACGACCCCGTTATATAGGACCTTTTGAGATCCTAGATAAGTTAGGCCTTTGTAACCTCTAAGTTGGCTCTGCCACTAAGCATTGTGGATGTATACAATACGTATTGCATCTCGCAATTAAGAAAGAATATGATTAAGCACGATAAAGTAGTCCTAGCCAGGACCAAAGTTATGAAGAGAAATCAGTCCAGATACTTGATCGCAAGGTTCAAGTTTTACGAGACAATAATTTTGGTCTCGTCATGTAGTGGGACCATCACATGATGGAAAAGGCCACAAAAGAGATGAATGAAACGAATGACTAGTATCACAAGCTAGAATACCAGATATGCAATTCCGAGGACGGAATTTTTTTTAAGGAGGGAGTGATGTAATACCCCGTTTCCTCGAGCTAAGTTTAGAATAATTTTGAACTTAGATTTAAGATGATTCACGCCGGATAAAGAAAATGGATTTATTTTAATTCCAACAAAATTGATTTACAAAAACATTTGTAAATTTAGTTATTAAATTTATATGCATTGCATATTTATTTAATTTAGCATTCAAGCATTTTCACGAGCTTTTAATTAGCAAACCCTGAAGAATTTCTACAGTTTCGACAATTTTATCCTGAAGGATTTTAATTGTCCAATAAACACTCATATCCTACTCTCCCATCAGCTACCTTATTGCCAGCTAAAAGCAAGCATCCCACACCACCTACTTCTTTTTTTTAAAAAAAATTAACAACCTTTACAGGCAATCAAGCCATGCCTTTACAGTCAGACTCCTCATCTGCAATACAACTATACATCCACCAAGTTTCTGCCTTTTCCATTAGGCACAAATTATTTGATCACTCACCACATATCACTTCGCAAGAAAGAAACTCAGATTCATAAGCCTATACAAAATATATTCCAAGCTCATCTCCTTCAACAATTCAACAACAAATGAACACCCCTCTCATTCAACGTTTCAGCAGCAAACGATCAGCCCTCTCATTCAAGGTTTACCAACTTAAATTATGTTTTACTAGCTTTATAAATCGCACTAGAAAACCAACAAATACAAGTTTGAACTGCATAAGCTTCAATGTTACAATAAAAGATGAGTCTTGAAGCATGATTTTTCCCTTTATGTTAAACTTGTTGTGTCGAGTCGGGTAGACGAGTGTGGTGGCTGTGTGAACTGAGTCGGAAAGTGGATGGAGCGGCACGGCAGCGTCGCTGCTGTCGCCCGGCCACGGTGAGAGAGAGGGGTGGACCGGCTGGGTTTCCATAGACTAAGGCCACGGCGGCGGCAGTTTGCTCCATCTACTGCTGTCGGCCGGAGGGAGAGAAGGGAGGAGGCTGCGGGCGGCTCCAGCTGCTGCTCGTCGGCGGGAGTCACAGAGGGAGGCCAGGGCGCGGCGGCCCTGCCGCTGTCGCTCGGTCACGGCCGGAGGCGGAGAAGAGGGATGGCTGGGGTTCAGGCGCTGCGGCAGCTCGACGCTGTTGCCGTCGCCAAGGAGGAAGGTGATAGTGGTCGGAGTTCAGTGAGACGAACAGAGGGAGACGGGCGTAGTTCTGAGGGAGGCGGCAGCGGCGGTTTGGTATCGCCGGCAGTCGCTGCTGCAGTGTATGTGTGCGTGCGTCGTGTTCTGTGTGTGTGCGTGCGTCTGTGTATGCGTGAGTGTGTGCGTGTGTTTTTCGTGAAGGAGAGAAAGAGTGATGGAGCGGCTGAGTGAATTTGAGGAAGAAGAGATGTAGGTTTGGGTTGTTGGGCTTGAAAGTTGGGTTTGGGTGTTGAGCTCTCTTTTTGGGCCGAGTGTGGGCTGACTTTATTTCATTTAATTGGGCTCATTCTTCTTTTGTTAATCTTTCAGCTGGGCCTCTTTTTCTTTTTAAATCACTTGGGCCGATTTTAATGAGACAGGGCCCTATTACAATTTTATTAAATGGGCTGTCTTGATTAATTTAATTAATTGGGCTGCCCTATTTTATTAATTGAACTATTAATTAGTTTAATTAATTTATTTCAAAGACTAGTTTTCATAATAATATTAAATTATTATTATGTGCATATTTTAAGTAAATTACTTATTATATGCTAAGCATGACATGAAATTGCATTTATTTTGTAATAAAAGTATTTAATTGGTTTTATTTATAATTCCAATTATTAAAGAAAGATGAGTAAGAATATTGTTGGTGTTCTTAACTCAAGAGAAATGTTTTCAATTATTTATTCATTAAATTTTGAAAATCCGGCTAAGTGAATCATAGAATATTAAGCACTTCACCGTGACTTAAGATTAGATTCAAGGAGACCTATTGAGAATAGATTTCTTGTAGGCTTTGAGCATCAGAAGGATTAGCACTGCTATTCCGATTCAGAGATAAGGTTAAACGACAGGCTTTGCCTATACAGGTGGGCTTACTTTCCAAATGTACAAAGTATGATTGAGTTATTAAGCTCTAAATGTTTCAATGAAATGCAAATTGTTTATTTAATGTAATGAAAACTGTTTATCCAATAAAATGTTTATGTGCACTCTGCTCTGTTTAAGGCTCGCACAGTTAATCAATTGAGGTTCTCTTATGACCTAATACGTTGTTTGAGAATTGTGTACACTTGTTAGTTGACTCGGTGGGTTGATCTCCATCGGGCTCTAACCAGAGGCGTTATAAGGGTGCTCGGCTGGATGTGTTCCGGAGCATGAGAAATATCAGGCCTGCCTGGGTAGCGTCCCGAGGTCAAAGTAAACTTGTCTGGGTTACGCCCTCAGTTCAAGTAAGCGGGAGACAGAGATCCGTCGGTGGCTAGAGGTCCGGGATCACAGCGAGTAACAGAAAGGGAGTGTGACATGTGCGCACAAATGAAAGAAATGTTTTAACATGCTTAGAAGTTCTTTCAATTTAAAACCTTCTAAGTCATGTCAAGTATGATTGGATAAACTGCTCTTTATGAAAATATGAAATGTTTATGAAAATGCATGCCCACTAAGTACATTAGTACTTAGCCCAAAAATACTTTCAAATGTTTTCAGGTTGGCTGGCTGGTGCTGACGGGACGGAGCTGAGGCTAGAGTTAAATTCCTATGTTAGACTTCCGCTGTAGCAATTACTCATATCAGTCTTTTGTTTTCCCAACTTAAGATCTTTATGTTAAATTTCAAATGATATACCTGACCGAGCTTAGACTCTTTACTATTAAATTTATGCCAATGAATGTCGGTTGTCAGAAGCATGAAACAAAACTTGTGATCCAAAGGGGCATAGCCCGACTTTCTATCCTATTTCGGGTTTTAACAAGGTATTTCCCTTGTTTATTTCTATGAATTATTCACACCTCGATTATATTTATTCCTTCAAGAATTGGGGTGTGACAGGTAGACAGGGCAGGGGGGGGAAAATTTTTTTTGTGGGGGTGGGGTTGGTGGGGTCGGGGTCTGGGAGCTAGACCAGGGCAGGGGGAGTAAATTTTTTTTTTTTTTTGGTGGGGGTGGGGGTGGTTGGGGTCGGGGGTAGAACATGGGCAGGGGGGGTAAAAAAAATTGACTTGGGGTGGGTGGGGGGGAGGGGTTTGGGGATGGGTATGGTAGGAGGAGTAAATTTTTTTTTTTTTTGGCTTGGGGGTGGGTTGGTGGGTGGGGGGAGGATGGGCAGGGCAGGGCCATAGGGGTTTAATATAAGTTTTTTTTCTTTTAAATTTAAGGGGAAAGAGTAAAATGGTAAGTGTGGATATTTTTTTAAGTTTTTATTTTAGTGGGTAATTTTTAAGTTACTAAAAGAAATTGGCTATTTTCAAAATCCACTCTATAAAAAAGTTGTAAAATTTTAACAAAGTGAAAGAAAATAAAACATTTTAAAATTTTAATAACCTATTCGTTTTAAATTCATTTTTGATGATTTGCACACCATATTAAAGATTTTGTTACGAACTTAAACTTAAGATGCATATTGAATATTTCTTCATAAATCACATTTGATGATATTTAGGAAAGAATAAAAATTATAAAAAAAAAGAGAGAGAGAGAAAATAGTGAAAAACATGATGGGAGAAGAGAGATAAAAAATGGAGGGAGAAAACTCATCTTTTATATATTATATAGATTCACAACGAATAATAGGTTTAGTTGTAAATTGTTCCATAGGCAATTCACTTAAGAGCAATTCACAATTAAAAGTAAATTTAATTTTGTCACGAGTATTGTTCTTACGTAAAGAGCAATTTACCTTTTGAATAACACAATTAATAATTAATACTCCTTCGTACGTTAAACTCAGCCACATTCTTTTGCGCACAAAGATTAAAATCGGCCACATTCTTTTGAGCAAAATTAATGAATTAATTAAAACAATCTATCTTTTTCTTCTTCTTCTTCCTCTTCTTATTTTTTTAACGCCAACCACCATCAGATTCAGGAGCACCACCACCACCACCGACCACCCTCAGATTTAGGAGGACCACCATCGACCACCCTCACTTTCTTCTTCCTCTTCTTCTTTTTTTAACGCCGACCACCCTTAGATTCAGGAGAACCACTACCACCGACCACCTTCACTTTCTTCTGCATCTTCTTTTTTTTAAACGCCGACCAACCTCAAATCTAGGCACCACCCTCAGATTCAAGAGCACCACCACCATGTTCGCCTCCCTCGGCTCTCGCCCCGCTAACCGGAACCCTATACCCCCAATCCAGGGCCGCCGCTAAATCGCCGCATGAAAGTCCTAGCCCCCAAACCACCGCCTGTGTCTCTGAGAGTCCAGAGATTGAGGGGCGAGAGGCGGTGGCGGTTGTGCGCAACGAGAGAGAGAGAGAAGGAGAGAGCAGAGGCGATTGGGGGGTGGGGGAAGGGGGAGGCGCAACGAGAGAGAGAGAGAAGGAGAGAGCAGAGGCGATTGAGGGGGGGGAGGGGGAGGCATTGAGTGTGTGCGTGTGTTAGTGTGTGTTTTTATTTAAAGAGGGTTTATGTTTAATTATAAATTTTAATTAAATTCACTTTTTTGAGCTTAATTAAATAATAAATATTTCTATTTTGAGAAAGCGATCATTTTTAGTGGGACAAAGCAAAATAGAAAGGTGACCACTTTTATGGGGATGAAGGGAGTAATAGATTTGATTGTAAATTTAGTCTTAAATTCATCAATTGGGAGAAAAACAGTACTTTTATCAATAATTAGGATATTAGTATTCTCTTACAAGGTCATTCAAAAAAACAAAAAAAATAGTTAGTTCAATTCCCCTACTAAAACAAACGAAGGTGGTCAAGGGGAAAAAATTATTAATTCATAAAAATCATCAATAATGCACAAATTATTACACAAGACTAGTAACAGTGGGAATATATTGGCGAATATGTTCTTGGTCAGTAGGTAGTGCGAGTGACACAAGTGTCGATCTCCATCAACTTGTGTTAATTGTGTTTCCACAACTTGATGAAGTGGGCCAATAATAATAAGTTTCCACCATTCCAAATTGCAAAGGAAAAAATGCTTACTTTATCACAAATTTAATGGAGTGAAAATTTAAAATGCCATATTCCTTAAGTTCTATAGTAAAAATGCTCTCTTTTATAAACATAAGCATTTTATTCCCTATTATTTAAATACCCTTTGATTTGATAAGTTTGCTTGGTTTTCTGTGAAAGTCTTACACATTTGACCGATTTGACAGATAGCAGTCATAAAAGTCAACGATTAGACAGTTATCAGTCAAGAATACATATGAACGATGGGTGACTAGATCATGTGTCCGCCCGGGCGGACACATAATTTCACCGGGCGGACACATGATTTTGTCGGTCGGACACATGATCTGGGTGGCAAATCATGTGTCCGATCGATAAAATCATGTGTCCTCCCGGTAAAATCATGTGTCCGGTCGGGCGGACACATGATCTAGCCACCCACCGGTCATATGTACTCTTGACTGATAGGTGTTAAATCGTTGACTTTTATGACTGGTGGCTATCAAATCGGTCAAATGTGTAAGACTATCACAAAAAACCAAGCAAACTCATCAAAATCAAAGGGTAAAATAGGTACTTCACATAATTAGGGCATAGAATGCTTTGTATGATAATTTTGGGCATTTTTACAAAAAAACTTAAGGAAGTGAGCATTTTTGTTTATTAACACAATTTGATCGCATCTAATTAAATAGTGAATTGTGGGTTGCACGCCGTCTAGCTACTTAATCGATTTTGATCTCATTTTGGAAAAGTCTTGCCTTGTCTTATAGGAAACAACAATTTTTATGATATTTAAATGGATTTATTGTCGGTAAAATCACAACCTTCTTTACATCTTTTTTATTTCATCACATTTTTCAAAATATTTTTTAAAATGAATGCATTAATTATAAAACTTTTGTTCGTGGAAGGGTGTATACACTAACGCCGAAAATAATTAATGAGGTGTTGGGTATAGAGGGTATAGAAGAGGATGAAGTTGCGGATGATTATGATGAAATTGTCCACCAGTTAATTGGTGGTAAAGTTGCAGCTTGGCCGGATTGTGAATTATGTATCTCATCGTTCTCTGCTCTCCACAATGTACTTCATAAGATCACTAATTGGCTTCCCACAACTAACCACTCGACTTTCACTAGAGATTAAGCTACTTGATCTACAAACTTTCTTGTGGAATATATGCCAATTGATTTGAGCATGTGACAAACATGGTTTTCGTACCTCATTTTCGTATGAATTGTTGTCATTTTCCTTCATGTTTTGCTTGTGAGTGCTTGTTTGTACCTTAATGTTATGATTTGTTGAGATTTGATGCTTGGTATAGTTTTTGGAGTGTTTTCAGGAAAAATCAAGGACTAAATGGAGGATTTTGAAGACGTGAGATTGAAGTACGTCTCGAGAGAAATCCATGAGCGCAAACGGAGACTAAATCCGAGTCCGGACGAGGGAGAACGGAGCAAAACGAGCAGACTGCGCAAAGAGCCCAATAGCCCGCGGTCACCACCAGCAGCCGCGGGTTCCCTGCCATTTTCCCACGTTCCCTAGCCGTGGTCACGGGCTGTGACCGCGGGAAAAAGGCGGGGCTCTCCCCAAGTGGGCCCCAATCGCGAATTTGAGCCCTAAAACTCATTTTCCCCCCCATTCTTCATATCTATCATCTTCCCCAACATTCAACACACCCAATTTCATCTTCCCCAACCTCCATACTAAACTCTAACCTCCATTAATACTCACACCTACCATTTGAAGAAGGCATTGAAGAGGAGAGAAGATTGAAGAAAAGCCATTAATAGGATTTGTCACTCATTACTCTCTCTTTCATATATGTATTTCTTTGATTTAAGTATGCTGTTTGTGAACATGGTAGGATAAAATTCCCCTTTGATTTGGGGATTAGGCTATTTGGATGTTGTGATGGATTGAATATTATGCTAAAATTCCCCTTTGATTTGGGGATTAGGCTAAATTTCCCCTTTGATTTAACATCTGGACCGACAACTCCTACCCCTACTAACTTTCTCCTGCAGATTCTTAAAGATGCAGAAGCTCAAGTGAGATTCTTCGAATCTCAGCTTGTCAAAGCCAAGGAGAAGGTGGAGATTGTAAACTTTTTACTTTCTTCATAAAAAGAGGGAGAGTGAGCAAGCACCGGTGGTACTGTCGAAGAGGAAGAAGGTGATCAAGAGGATCAAGAGGAGGAGGAACCTGAAGCTGAGGTAGCTGAGGCCTAAAGGAAGAAGAAGATGGTGGGAGGAAGAATGTTATACACGAATGTGGTTGTGTATAAATTCTGAACTCCAATTGGTGTTTTTAAGGGGTTTTTGTTAAGATGACTGTTTGTGGGAATGCTCGAACAATCTATGGAGCATGTCCCTGTAATAGTGGTTGGCGCGCAAGACGCTTTTTATTTTTCTTTTTCTTGTGGTTTATATAATATGATTGCATGGTATTTTGTTGCTTCATATTTGTGATTCAGGGAGAGTAGATTTTTATATGTGAGGAAAGGGAAACACTTCGTTTATTTGATATTAGATTAAGGGGGAGAGTTTGTGACTTTCTTTCTTATTTTTGATATCTCTATTTGAGGGGAGGGGGGGGGTATTCTTAAGGGGGGAGTGTTGTGTCTTGTTTTGTTTGTTATATTTAATTCTCTTCATGGTTTTGATGAAGAAAACATAAAAAGGGGAGATTGTTAGAGTTATTTTAACTCTATTAATCGAATTAATTCATTTTATGAATTAATACTCTTTTTATTTTATCTTCTTCATTAATTATCAAATAAGAGAATTAATATAATATCACTTACTTTTTCGATTTATTATTTTATTCAAAGTGAATTTAATTTTCGACAATTGTACAATTGTCGAAAATCAAATAAAGGACATAACATCAATTATGGAGGAGTACAAGGAGTGAAGTGAAAGTGCTTGGAAGAGAAGTGAAGACCGTTGGTGTAACAAGGTGAACGGATGTGCAGACTTTGTTCTCCACATTTTTAGGGAATGCTGTTACACATGTGTCATGTTCAAAACTCTAGATTATCATCAAGTTTTAATGCCCTACAAGCCTAGATCTACATCTATAAATAGGGGCAAGGTTCCATGCATTCTGTACCAGTTCTAGAGACTACAAGATATACAAGTGTATGAACACTGAAGCTATTGTGCGAACATCAACCACGACATCTAGTACAAACACACCTTGAGTGGAAGACTCGTGTGCTTAGCAATTCGTAAGTAGGAGACTCAATTGTTAGGACTAGTGTTAGGTTGTTTGGTGTGCTAGTATAGCTTCATTCAAGTCTAGTTGTTGCTAGCATTTTAGTTGATAGGATTATAAGAGATTTCTTTCATTTTCAACTTCCATTAATCAATTAGAGGGATTCTAATTGAATGGTTCATGTATCTTTATTGTAAAAGGATTTTTATAGTGAACATACAACTGCAATTAATTAATATTGCAGTATAAATTATATCCATTGTGCGTGCTTTACATTTTCGTTGCTTACTGCTTTTCTATAGATTGTTGTTTACATTGTTTGAATATTCTACTCAACAATTCTATATTTACGAGAGTAACAAAACTTTTATATCTTAAACAAAACAAAAGGATAGTTTAGCCAAAAAGTAATTGCATATTCTTGCTGGACAATATCTTCACAATTGACCATTTAATTTTATTTTTTAACCTAGCTAGTGTTGGAGGATCATAACCAAGAACCTAATTCATCTACTTAATTATTTTAAATTTCGTGATTGCGACGACTTAATTGAGTAAATAGATGCACTAAACGGGGTACTGTACTCTGCTGAAATGAAAACTTTATTGAAAAAAGATGTTTGAAAAAACCTTGAAAGCACAGGCGCAAACAAGGAGATGAGCCTAAAAAAAAGAAAGCCAAAAAAAACGGAAAAAAAAAACAACTAAACCCTTGCAAAAAGGGAGCAAACAACGCAAAGGAAAGCAACAACCAAAACAACACAAGGAAGAGCAAGCCACCCCTCCGACCAAGGCTGCACAGAGCAGAGCAGCAGAGCCAGAGCAAACTTCACTAGAGCAAAAGTGCCAGAGCAAACAACACCAGAGCTGCAGAGCCAGAGCAGACGCAGACAGAGCAGGCAACGCTAGAGCAGACCACGCCAGGGCAGCAAACACCATAGCAGCCAACACCAGTTCCCCAAAGCCAGAGCATACCAGCATCAGCACGGCAGAACCAGAGCAGACCAGCATGCTGCAGAGCAAAAGAGCCAGAGCAGACAAACACTAGAGCTGCAGAGGCAGAGCAGACGACACCAGAGCAGACAAAAGACAAAGCAGACAATGTCAGAGCAGACCTCGCCAGAGCAGCAAACACCAGAGCAACCATTATCAGTTCCCCAGAGCCAGATAGCATACCAGCACCAGCTCGACAGATCCAGAGCAGACCAGTATCAGCTCGGGAGAGCCAGAGCAGACTAGAACGGAGGGGCACAAGAACCTGCAAACCAAGGAACACGGGAGAGAACGGGGTACTGTACTCAATAATTAAGTTTCCACTATAACATATTCCAATGGGGAAAAAAATAAAATTGTGTAGTTCATGAATAAATCTAATTACAAATCTTATATTGATAAAGTTATTTTGGAATTTAATATGTTTATTACTAATTAATTAAATATCAAAATGTAAGTTATAGTGAATTAATATTTTTATAACAAGATAACGAGATAAGTAGTATCGAATTCAAATTTGACTCGTTTCGTTAACAAGATTTATCAAACAAATGAAATAAGGTTTTATCGAGTTGAAAGTTCGAGTTTCATGATATATTCGACTTATTATATATATTGGGATTGGGTATTATGTGAACTATATATTTTATGAAAAATGTAAGAACATTAATTTCGTTGTTAAAATTAATACATTAGAAAAATGAAATTTTGGCTCCTTATGAGATTTGTTTCCAAGTGATGCATTCGTTCATCATGATAATGCATCTACCGTACGTAAATCTTCGGACTGAAAATAATTCTTTGTTCTCACAATAATTGATTGATAATTTTTAAATTGTTCTCTTTTTTGGGACGTGTCAGGTGTTCTCTCTCAAATACAATAGTGATTGGGATATTAAGGGTAATTTAGTCATTTTAGGTATAAATTAATGCTTATGTTTATAAAAGTGTGTATTTTTCATATATACTTAGTACATCGATATAAGCATTTTAAATTTTCACTCAATATAAAAAGTATTTTCCTATAAAATTAATGCATTCATTGTTAAATTTAATATGCATCCATTTTTTATTTTTTTTTAATTTCTCTCCCTCCAAGATTTGAATATATTTCATTCATCAAGATGATATCAAGCATTTTCGGATCCGAGCACAATCAAACACTAACAAAATTACAAAATGACAAATGGACCGGAACCGATCGACTTTTGGTCCATTTGATGGATATGTCCCGTTAGACAATTTGACATCAATTTTTATTTTTTTGATAACTTTTTCCTAAAGTGAAAATTAAAATTACCTTATATAATATATCTTGCAGTAAAATAAATGCTATCTTGATAAGTATAGGAACTAAAGTTATGAATTTTCCACAAAATCATGCTTCTCCAACTTTAGTGTTTGGAGCACTTTGGCCACAAAGGAATTTCCAGGCATCTTTACTTGAAGTAGCTTCTTGGAACCTGGCCTTTCCACTAATTACTCGTGATTTCAATTAATATATAATAATTCCCTTAATCATAACTGAGTGTACGTAGATTTTAGAAAAATAGCAAAATACAATTGATTTTTCTTTTATTCCGTAGTATAATTTGTAAAGGAAAGAAGTGATATTTTGTATTTCCAGATCCCGGGAGGTTTGTTTACTTCAAAGATTTATAGTTTTAAGGCACTGGCAAGTAGGGATTTCTTTCATTAAAGAATTTATGACGGAGATATTGTATACTACTTATAAGAAGACAAATTAAAACACCCAATAAGCATAACCCTAATCTATCTAGAATTCCTCTAGGCCCATGAACTCCAATTTTAATCTAATCAGACTACATAACTTGTAATTAAACATAAATATTAGCGTGTGCATGTGTTGGCCAAGTGGTAAGGGGTTAATGTCTAAGGCCAAAGGTCTTGAATTCGAGTCCCCTGTGGCGCAGTCTTTTAATTTATTTATTTAATATTATAAATAAAAATAAATAAAAAAACATAAATATCAATTTCAAATACAATCAATAACTTATAGAGGTGGTCTTGGGTACACCCGGGTTGACCCGTACCGAGATCCTGACCCGCATCCTGATCCAAATCCGCATCCTCACTCAAATCGTGTAAATGACAATATTCGGTTATACAAATGACAGTGCATGTAATTGACACTATTCAGAAATATAAATGACACTTCCTGTAATTAAGACTATAAGATTGTAAATGACACTATAATATTTTAAATAACACTATAAGATTGTAAATAACACTATGACATTTTAAAATGTTATAGTGCCATTTATATGATTGAAATAGTATCAATTATAAGCAGTGTTACTTGTATAATTGAATAATGTCATTTACACGATTTGGGTCTGGATACAGATTTAAATTAGTATGTGGGTCAGGATCTGGGTACGAGTCAACCCGGGTGTACGGTACACCCGGATGTACAGGAAATTTTGTGTAACTTATAAGTTGTCAATCTATCAAACCTTGTTTTATAAGTATATATATTTCTCCTACGTAATTTGCAGACTATTGCATAGTGTATATAGTTTACTCAATGTGCACCTGTAGCTAGCTATCGTAATGATTAAATGGATATTTGGCTAATTTCCGAATTCTATACGAGTCTAAATTTTTTATTCTATGATTTGGTCTATTATATTGGCAAGAGAATGATTGCGGCCAACAAACATAATGTAAGCACAAATTTAGCCCTATATGAAGCATCCAAACCTCTATAAATAATGAAGTGGCCTATACATATACAAGTAACTTGCACAATATTCTATCTTATTCGAAGCTCTCCTTTCTCCATGGCTACTACTACAATGAATCACTTCAATTCTGCAATGCTCGTCTTTGGGCTGCTTGCAACTCTCTCTCTTGATTTCACAGGTCAATTTGCATCTCATTTCCTCAGTTTCATATTTAAAATGTTTATATTTATACGCATATACATGGATGCACTTCAATTAGTATAGTCTTGGATTTTATACATCTCGAGTTATAATCTAAATTTGCATGGCATAATTAATCTTTATACTCTAAATTTTTGTTTTAACCTCCCTCATGCATCTCATATGTAAGGTTATAATTTCAATCATTGCACCGTAAACGCACTATTTATTTGTTTCACACTATTGTAAATTATACCTAGGGATGGCAGTGGATCCTGGACCCGGTCCAGATCCGTGGATCCAGATCCGATTTGACGGATCTGGATCTCAATTTTTTGGATCCGCGGATCTGGATCCAGATCTGGATCTCATTTTCTAAAACGGATCTGGATCTGGATCTTGACATTTGAGATCCGGATCCGACCCAGATCCGACCCGTGGATCCGATTTAATTAAAAATATATTATTTATTTTTTATATTTATTTTTTTAATAATATTAGATATATTAAAAAATAAAAAAAATAAAATTAACTTTGAAAACCTAATTTCTAATTCATCTCTTCTCTCCCTCTCGGTCTTCTCACTCCCCGCGCCGCACCTCCATCTCTGCCATCCCTACACTCACTCCCATCTCCCATCTCCCTCAGTCGGCGTGCCTCACCTCCATCGCCGGTCGTCTTCTCCGATTCGCTCACCCGCCCGCCGCTGGAGTCACGCTCGCCGCTCGATCCCTGCTTCGCTCGGCCTCTCTGCCTCGCTCCCTGCTTCTCTCCCTCCATCGCCCGCCGCTGGAGTCACGCCGCGCTCGCTCGCCCGCCAGCAGCAGCGGCAGTGCAGCACACTCCAGTTCGTGCAACTCCAGCCGCCGTCGTTCCAGTTCGGCTCGCCGCACTCCACCGCCGTCGCCGCCTCTGTCACTCCAGGATTGAGATAAGTAGAAATAGCTGTTATCTCTCTAGGATTAGTTGTTCTGCTGGTTTTGTTGTAATTGTAGCCGTCTACTTGAAAAAAATTTCAAAGAACTATCACGAGCTTAATAATTCAGGGGGTCTAGTTCGAACTTGTCTTAAGATTCCAATTTGGAGCAACAGAAAATGTGGCGAAAAAACTTATAGATAAAAAAGAAGCAGCAGAAGAAAGTTTCTTGCTATATGCAGGATCTTCTGTTACCTTCCTACATTTTATTAGATTGCACTTTTATGTTTTTGTACAACTATACAAGTTTATAATTCATTTGTCATGTGATATGGAGTGCATTACAAATTATGATCCTTGAAAGTTATTCTACAGTCAGGTGGTTTAGCTTCTAGATTTCTTATTTACTGAGAAATCTATGAAAGTGAGGCTTGTGGATCTGTTTATATAAAATGAGTTGGGAAACACTCTTGCACTTAATACGTTGACTTCCTCTTTGTGTTGAAATGAGTTCAGCTGGATACCGAGTTGTTGCAATTGTATTGAAATGAGTTTAACTGGATAGCTTTACTGTATTTTCATCTTCACGATGAATTGTATTGTACAATATTTTCATCTGGATAGCTGGATAGCTTTGTTGCAATTGCAATTGTATTGTACAATATTTTTCATGATGGATATTAAATGTTGTTGATTTTGTGAATTTAATTTGAAAACACTAGATCCATGGATCTGGACCCGTGGACCCGCGGATCTGACGGATCTGGATCTGGATCCAAAATTTTCAGATCCGCGGATCTGGATCCGAATCTGGATCTGGTATATGCAAACGGATCTGGATCTGGTATTGGCCAGACCCGGTCCAGATCCGGCCCGTTGCCATCCCTAATTATACCTTGCACTACATTGCCAATACTTACGAATTTTTTAATAACGGTTATCTATGTGCGAGAGTTGATAAGTATAGACTACAGTACCTTAAACCCGGTGAATTTATAATTATATGCATATTAAATTTTATTTTTTCCCCATTTTTTTATATATAAAATTATTATTTAATTTACACGTCCAAACATATTTTTAAATATAAAAATACAATTTCGTCTCCTATTTTTAAAATCCTAGCTCCATCCCCACTAACATATTGATGGCAACGCAGTCGGTGAGATCGGAGTGTGCTACGGCAGGAACGGCAACAACCTGCTGTCGCCGCGGCAAGTGGTGGATCTCTACAAGCGCCACAACATCAGAAGAATGCGAACCTACGACCCGGACAACGCCATCCTCGACGCCCTCCGCGGCTCCGGCATTGAGCTTAACGTCGTCATCACCAACCAATACATCCAGCGCATCGCTGCCGACGCCAACGCCGCCAACGACTGGGTCCGCGACCACGTCCTCAACTTCCCCGATGTCGACCTCAAGTACATCTCCGTCGGCAACGAGGTCAGCCCAGCCGACGGCGCCACCTCCCGCTACGCGCAGTTCGTCCTCCCCGCGATGCGCAACATCTACCGAGCTGTCTGCCGCGCCGGCCGCGCCGGCCGGACCAAGATCACCACCACCATCGGCATGAACGCCCTCGGCAACTCATTCCCACCGGAAGACGGCGCATTCCGTGACGATGTCGCCCCGTACCTGAGGCCGATCCTGTCGTTCATGGTCGGCACCGACGCCCCTTTCATGGCCAACATCTATCCTTACTTCGCCTACATTTACAACAAGAAGCAGATCGACCTCGGATATGCGCTCTTGGAGCCGGATCATGGGATTCAGGTTATACCGACCAATTGCACTTAAATACATCAAACTTTTACTTAATTTTGCATTTGTAAATGAACTAAAAATTCCTTTTATCAAATTGACAAACTTTTAATTGTTCTAATTTTTCACATGAATGCTCATTTCCCCGAATCAATGTGAGCTTGAAGGTCGATGTTACTTTCAATTGGTCTGATTTTTCATATAATTGTTCATTTTCCCAAAATTAATATTAAGATAAATAGCTAGCTGATATGTTAAACGATGTAATTGGATGTCTACGTCATTTGAGTTAGTCACGATTACTCCAATAGTAAATCCTAATTAATTGGGATTAATTAATCATGGTGTAAGGTCGACCTCACCGAAGTTTGTGTTCAGGTAAATGGAGTCTATTACGACAATCTCTTCTATGCGATGGTCGATGCTGTGTATGCAGCGGTGGAGAGGATGATTGGGCCGTCCCTGCAGACGACCGGCAACACGTATAACCAGACGTCCGAGCAGAAGGCAAGGCGGGGGCGGAAAACGCCAAAAGTAGTGGTGACGGAGACCGGCCATCCATCAGCAGGCGGCGACTCGGCAAACATGCATAATGCGAAAACCTATAACCAGAATTTGGCTGATGTTGTGGATGAGGGGACACCCAGACACCCTGAGCCTATAGAGACGTACATATTTGCTCTATTTGATGAAAATGAGAAGCCCGGCGCCGAGACGGAGAGGAATTTCGGGGTTTTTTATCCAGACGGGCAGCCTAAATACGACATGAATTTCAACTAGTTTTAGTTTTAAGTGATCAGAAAGGTGTGCTCGTATCTGAAAGTAAGTCAGGTATTGTGATATATGTACTATGATCGAACGAATGGATGTAATAAAATAAATGAATAAATATCGACAATGTTATTTCGTTTTATGAAGTACAAGCTTGAACTATCCTTGATGTGATTTAACTTGAAAATATAAAATTATCATGTCGCCTTGAGTTATAACTTATATTTAAGTCTAACTACCTTTATAAGAAAATTTATTTATATTCAAGTCTAACTACCTTTATAAGAAAATTTGTTCAAACTCAAATAGTAGGGCATGAAAGAGGCGGAAAAGTTGGGCCTGGGTCAATGTTAGGATCGTCACTTGACTTGGACTCAAATCCCATTAGGAAGTTGGGCTCCTCTTTGGCGCATATGGGCCGGATATGAATCTCAAAAATTTGGTCAACATGGGCTGCTATGAGAGTTTGCAATTGCGCGACGGTAAGAATCGGAGTCTCTGGAGCGGGGTCGCCGTGCAATCGGATCCGTTGACCGGCGCGATCGAACTCCATGAACTGCTCCTCATAGTGATGAGTGACTGGCCCAAGATGTCGTAACCACTTAATGCCCAAGACAATCGCCGGTCCCGTAACATCGAGGACGTGAAGATCTACCACAAACGTGTGGTTTTGAATTTGGAGAGGCACTGCTGGGCAGATATGACGCTAAACTAGAAAATCGCCGTTGCCCACATACACTCGGAAAGAAGGAATGTCCCGGATTGGTAGGTTCAGCGATTTAGCGATTGTTGGCTGTAGGAAGTTATGAGTACTCCCACTATCCACAAGAACTCGAACTGGGGAACCGCTAATAACGCCGGGAAGTTGTAGAGATCGCGGGGAGGACGTGCCAAAGAGTGAGTGTAGACTTGAGACGTCTCCGACTGTGGTATTGTCACCTACTTCTCCTAAAGTGTCGTCGGGTGGGTCGGTGTCGTCCTCTTCCTCTGAACCCATAAGCAGTAGAAACTTGTTGCGACATCGGTGGCCGGCGGACCACTTTTGGTCGCAATTGTAGCACAAACCCCGCTCGCGTTTGTCCTTAATCTCAGCCGGACTGAGGCATTTGATGGGTAGTTGGTGGGGAGTCGCCTGCGGGGGACGGGGTGGTCGGACGGTGGACGAAGATGCAGAGGATGTAATGAGTAGTGGCGGAGTCGGGGACGGAGCAGAGAATGGTGGGCTTGCAGATGGTGGAGCATAGTTGATCGGTGTCGCTTTAACAGGCCACCGGGAAGGCGGAGCCACGTTGAGTCGGGACTCTTCGAATCGGGCCTCATATGCACGGGCAAGCGCAAACGCCTCCATAAGAGAGGAGGGTTTGGAGATGCTAAGCTCACGGCGGATCTCTGCCTTCAATCCGGTCACAAAGAAACTGATTAAGAGGTGCTCTGGTAAGCCCTGAACCTGATTCATTAAATCTTCGAACTCGGTCTGGAAATCCGCCACGGAGCTCTGTTGAGTGAGTTTTGATAGCGCTCCTTGAGGGTCCGCGAAAAGGGACGAGCTAAACCTCTCTTTGATAGCCGCAAGGAAGGCTGGCCATGTAGAGAGGAGGTTGTTGGCCTTAGCCCACTGAAACCAAGCTGCCGCCTTACCTTCCATGTGAAAGGAAACGATCCGCAGTCGGATCTCGTCGGGGGTGCCGTGGAAGTCGAATAATTCCTCAATCCAGAAAATCCAACCATGTGGATCAGAACCGTCAAAGCGCGGAACATCCATCTTCATGGAGCGCAGCAAAGGGGAAATGTCTGTGAAATGAGGTGGAGGATCTGGGTGAGGTGGGGGTCGGCGAAAGTGGAGGGTCTCAAAACGGGAATCAACAGAGGACATAAAGTCCTTTACTGTTGCATTGGTAGCAGTTATTTGGCTTTCAAGGTGGGTCCGAAGGGATTCGATGGCGGCGAGGATTTCGGCGTTGGACATGGCAGGAAGATCAATGAAAGCACCAGTTGATAAGATCAAAACACGAGCTCTTCGAGTGAGCACAAACTCCCAGCTAAAGACAGAGGAAAACTTGAAGGAAAATGGATAAAACTCTCAGTTCATTTCTCATAATGCTGAATGGAACAAGGAGATGTCCTACATATGGCCAACGGCCTTCTGGGAAAGCAGAAAAAGACAGCTGAAAGTCAGCGACAACAATCTCAGACTCCTAACAACTTGGGACCACTCATTCTTCTCTCTCTAATCAACAACATAATCCTTAAACCTACTGGGCTGCTGGATCCTCCGCTTGGGCTTCTTCACTTCCTGAGACACCTCTAGTTGGGCCGCACATTCTTGGGGCGTAACAAATAAACTCGTGGGCCTTCAAATATTGGTAAAGAAAGTCCAAGTCAATAATAAATGGCTGACGAAAGGCAAGGTGTTCGATGAAAGTACTACCATGCTAAATTCAACAAAAATAGAGAAAATTGAAAGATTTCATTCACTACTTACAAGTCTGAACACCCGGATTTTGCCTGATCCAAAACATAAATGTATTGGTACTGAGTCAATCATGAATTAATACAGGTAATTTTGGAATAAAAAATCATAGAACCAGAGTAACTGATAAGTTTAATTTAACAGATCAATATATTTATTGGCGATGGTGCATGTTTTTGACGCCTTATGTTGTAACTTTGGCTTTGATCTTGTTGAGAGAAGCTACTACTTGTACCGTGTTAATTCTTTCCGCAGCTTCAAAGGCTAAGCATTTCATAGCCAATTCAAAGATGGACGACACACAAATTTCCTTGTTTGAGAAATCTTCATCATCTCTTGACAGTAAACCAGAAGCCACAATTTCACTTACTGCATTTTCTTGTAATGCCTCGCTCACGCACTCCCTCAGGCCCATCTTCCCGTCCAACATATCATCTGTCGGTTTCTTACCTGTGAACATCTCCAACAACAGTATCCCGTAACTATACACATCCCCTTTCGTTGAAACTTTCCCTTCCGATCCATATTCTAAATGCAAGAACAACTCAACAATCAAATATATATAAACGAAATAGAGAGAATATTAATATTTTAATAGAACATGATATTAATTAAACATCACCTGGTGCGGCATAACCAATAGTGGCTACGGTTTGAGTTTGGACCATAGCCTCTCCTTCATCAAAGAGCTTGGAAATGCCAAAATCACCGACACGAGCAGTCATATCTTCATCGAGCAACACATTGCTTGGCTTTACATCACAATGGACAACAGGAAACGTATGCCCATGATGAAGGTATTCCAAGGCTAACGCCACATCTATTGCTATCTGCAAACTATGCAGCAGATCCAAGCAATAGCTGTCGGAATGCAGCCATTTCTCCAGGCTTCCATTTGATATGTATTCAAGAATCAAAGCTCTAAATTCTGCATTGACGCAACAGCCAATTATTTGAACTAAGTTCCTGTGGCGAAGGGAGCTCAGAATTTCACTTTCAGTATTGAAGCTATAGCTAGCTCCTTCTAACTCTAGATTGAACACTTTCACCGCAAGATTTAATCCAACTGAAAGTATCCCTTTATATACCGAACCAAAGCTACCTCTTCCAAGTAGATTCGTTTCGCTAAAAGAACTTGTTCCTCGCTCGAGTTCTACGTACGAAATTCGCCTCCAAGAGACGCCTAGTAAATTCTTAGGAAGGGGTTGTACATTCTTCTTCCCTCGTTTCCTTATTAGCAGCAGCGCCACGATAGCCATTGCTACAGCTATAATCGATGAAGGCAATACATACTTGAGTAACGGAACAGAACTATTTTCTCTGGAACCCCTTTGATTTTTGGGGCAGGGCTTCACTTCAAATCTTGCGGCACCACATAAACCATAGTTGTCAACAAATGATTGAGCCGTGAAATTACTAAAGGCACCTCCATTCGGAATCTCCCCTTCCAATCTGTTTTCAGACACATCGAAATATTGAAGAAATCGAAGGTCTTGTAATGATTTCGGTATTACTCCAGAAAGATTATTAGCAGACAAATCTAATACCCTCAAGCCTCTAATGTTTCCCATTGACTGGGGAATAGTGCCACCGAACTCATTATTTGAAAAATAAAGAAACTCTAATTTCTGACAGCCATCAATCAAGCTTGGAATCTCACCAGAAAAGTAATTAGATGACAGATCAAGTATGGTGCAGCCTCCAAATTTCCAACCTGAGATGGAAGCTGGCCGCTGAAATTGTTGG
Source organism: Salvia miltiorrhiza (assembly GCF_028751815.1). Taxonomy (NCBI): domain Eukaryota; kingdom Viridiplantae; phylum Streptophyta; class Magnoliopsida; order Lamiales; family Lamiaceae; genus Salvia; species Salvia miltiorrhiza. The sequence continues at coordinate 222,249 of NW_026651437.1, read as the reverse complement.
AAGATAAGTCCAGCCGTACAATGTCTCGAAGATTCCAGAAGCTGGAAGGCACAGTCGAGCTAAAATTGTTGGAAGATAAATATACAATCTTCAGATATTGAAGTTCACCTAAACATTCTGGTATCGGACCAACAAGCACGTTGCTACTGAGATTCAACTCCCCCAAACTACTCATTCGACAAAGATCATGAGCGATAAACCCTTCCAATTGATTGGTATGAGCATATAATCTCTGAAGCGTCTTCAGCTGTCCAAGTGTTGCTGGTAAGGATCCAATCAGTTTGTTTCTAGATAAAGTTATTTGCAGCAAACCGCTCAAATTTCCTATCTCTTGAGGAATGACGCCATTTATGCTACTTCTGTACGCTGCAAAAGCCTGAAAAGAAGAGGAGAAATTGCCAATTGAAGATGGGAGGATACTATTCAAAGGGTTGTTTGAGATGTCAAATTCCCTCAAAAATCTGCAGTTAGTCAAAGAAGAGAGAAATTCCAATTCTTGGATTGGGAATTCTGCTCGAGTCAAATTGTTTCCCCAAATACGGATGGATTGTAGGAGTCTTAAATTACCAAACATTGGAATGGAGCCACTGAAGGAGTTAGCGTTCATTGCCAAATTGGTAAGTTTAGAAGCATTGGTGATGGAGGTCGGAATGTTTCCACTTAGACTATTCCGATTCAAATAAAGTTGTTCGAGATTGAGCAGTGAAAGCCCCATGTCCGAAGGAAGACGACCCGAAAATTGGTTGAAGGAAAGAGATAGAAAATTCAAGGTCGATATGTTGAATATGGAAGATGGGATGGGGCCGTACAAAGAATTGTTTGTCACGGATAAACCTCGAGGTGTTCCATATTAACAAACTCTTGTGGTATTTCACCTGTTAGAGCATTGGCGACGCCCTTACTCGAGCGCCTACTCGAGTAGAGAGGTGCACTTAAGTAAGGCGTTGCAGGGGGCTACTCGAGTGATACTCGAATCTTCGAGTATGCACGATGGGGGAAGAGTGAAGGCGCGTGCATTGCACGCGCCTTAATATAATAAAAAAATATAGAGAAATTTGAATTTTAAATTCAAATTTTGACAGTTTTCCTCGATCTCCGTGCTTTGACCGAATGTTTCTAATTTTTTTTTTCTTCTTCTTCTCATCTTTAAAAAACCCCTCATCCTCCATATCCTCACATTTCTTCTTCTCCAATTTTCTTCTCCTCCATTTCTCTTGTAATTTTCTTCCTTCATGGATCCACACAACCCTTTCTATGATCCTAATTGGTGCCCCGATCTCTTCGCCGATTATCACCCCGATATGGGGAGAATCAACTTGGAGGAGACCCCAGCTGAGGAGGAACCAGTCAGTGCAGAGCAAAGTGCCTCCAAACCAAATAAGGGCGGCCGAAGGAAGGAAATGGCCAACAAAATCAAGCACGACAAGGAAGTAAGGATCAGTCATACTTACCTTCTCGAGCATACGGATCTCATCGTCCAAGTTTGGGCGGAGGAGACGAACGACGCCATCCCTGGGACGGATCAGAAGGGAGAGGCGTATTGGGGACGGATCCGCGAACGTGTCAACCCCATCATCGGCGTCGACCTTAAGATCCGGCAACTTCAAGGCCACTGGGCCCGAGTGAGCGCGGATGTGCGTATCTGGGAAGCTATTTGGACGGAGACGCGCAACAATTGGCCTTCCGGCCATTCCGACGATATGCTCCGGGACAAGGCCCAAATCCTCTTCAAGGGTCGAAGCCCACAAAAGGCCGCATTCAACTATTGGAATGCGTGGAGAGTTCTCCGGAACAATCCCAAGTTCAAGTCGATGTACCTAGCCGGAGACGTGCACGCCTCCAAGAGGACAAAGACTATGGAAGAGGACGGCTTTACCACCTCGGCGTCGGGCGAGGAGATCTTTTCTTCCCGGCCCATTGGCAACAAGGCGGCGAAGGGGAAAGGGAAGGCGTCGGCGTCGCAGACGAGCTCAGAGCCTCCACCCGAAATAGTGGAGAGGTTGGACAGGTCCGACCAACAGATGAGTGCATTCACCGCCCAGTACACGCGGAGGAATGATATCAAGGAGAGGGAGCTCGATATGCAGCTCCTGAGCGCGGATACGACGCACATGACAGACGCACAAAGGGCATTGCACGCGTCCATGGTCGCCGACGTGCTCAGGCGTCGTGGTCTAGACGAGGATTTTAATTATGTAATTTTAATGATGGTTTTAGGTATTTTTAATTTTTATGTAATTTTTTATGGTGTTTTAGGTGTTTTTAAATTTTATGTAATTTTTAATGATGTTTTAGTTTAATGTCGTATTTAACTATTAGAAAAATATGTTATTTAAATTTGAGCAATTAAATTTAAATGAAAAACATAAAAATCAAAACTAATGTTATCAAGTAGACTATCAAGTAACCCCAATGCAGCACTACTTACTCAATGTGGTCCCCCACTATCAAGTAAGCTATCAAGTAGGCTATCAAGTAAGCCCATTGCGGATGCTCTTATACACGACATAAAACTTTAACGGAAATTGTTTATAACACTTCAAACATTTTATGTGTTTATAAGAGGTTAGACCCGGTGCAACGTACGTAATCTCTGCTAATAAGAATAAAAATACTCATTTATGTATCTTATCTATCATGAAAAGTATACGCCACTTAAATGTACGTACCTTTCAATCTGTTATCAGCAAGATCTAGCGTTTTCAGGAAAGTTGAGTTTCCAAATTCCTTTGGCACAGCACCTGAATTTCCCATTATAAAATAAGAATCAATTATAAAATACTTGTTGAAGTTGTTACCTTATAAAAGAAAGGTAAAAAAAATGGTGCTAAATATACCTGTCAAGTAGTTTTCTTAAAAGATACAATTCTTCAATCTGAGGTAGATTGTAAAAACCGAGTGTTGGTATAGCTCCAGACAAATTGTTGTCGGAGAGATCCATCAGTTTCAAAGAAGAAAAGTTGAAAACAGAATTTGGAATATTTCCGGTTAGAGAGGCACTTCGAATGTGTAATATCTCTAATTGCGAGAGTTTTCCTATTTCTGTTGGTATTCCTCCTGAAATGATAATGAAAACAATATGTAAATTTAAATCTAATACTCCCTCCGTCCCACCCAAGATGCAACATTTTCCTTTTTGGGCCGTCCCAATCAAGATGCTACATTCTTTATTTGGCAAAAACTAACACTAATTAAAAATTTTCTTATTACATTCTCTCTCATACTTTATCACTTTATTACTTCTTCTCTCATACTTTATCACTCCTTAATATATAACTCCTTAAATCTTGTGCCCAAAAGCAATGTTGCGTCTTAAGTGGGACGGAGGGAGTATGAAGCACCATAAGATATTGGACCTCTTTTGGGTTAGTTATAGGTTCTATGCGAGAAAGCACGTGGTCTTCGAGTTCTCTCACACTCAGCGTGAGGCCAATCAAATTACAGATGTAATGACATTGTATTGTCTCATTTGAAAGAACACCCGTCTTTCTAGTTTCTACTCTAGAAAAATAAATAAAAAAATTACGTGGGGATATTATTTAATTTTCTTATTTCTAAATAGAGTTTTATGATTTCTCTACGACTAAAAGCGTTGGGATCGAAGCTGTAGTCAATCCTACAACCTTTTAACCCCTTCATTAGGACATTTTCACAAACACCATAGCACATGAGTATTATCACAATACAAAATAAAACATAAAAAAAAACATTAAAATACTGAAAATTAAAGAAAGCGGTCGAATTCTTCAATTTTTGTTATTTAATTTGAAAGTGTTAGTTGGCAATGACACTTTCATGCATTTTTTTTATTCACAATTATTCACTATTTTTTTATTCACAATTAGTCGAAGCATGGGTTCCCGAAAATGCTAAAGAGCTAGACTACATGCACCGAACTTGGAAGAATATCCAGTGGCGTGGCATGAAGTATACACTCGAGGGATCATGGCAAACAAACTATTATTCTTGAAGCCGTAACATTCCAAGATCTGTGGATCTGACATGCCTTATTCGAAGTCGCAAGCTCAAACAACGACATCAATGTGATGAATCAATCGACATTAATTGTTCAACGACATTCTTTTGGGAAATAAGCCGACGGTGCACTTCAATGCCAACAATGCCCACTATATACTACATGCTACTACTTAACGATGGAATCTACCCAAGATGATTTAATGGTACATATTTGGACACGACGAATTTTTTTTTAAAAAAATTATTGTAATATTGTTTAATTATTGTATTTTTTTAATTAATGTGGTGTTAATTTTTAATTTAAATGCTATTTATATTGTTAAATTTAATACTTAAATCAATTGAAAAATACATTAAAAATAAAGACAAAATAAAAATAAAGTTTAAGAGTTGAAGTATAGAGAACTATTGAAGAGAATTAGTTAGATAGCAGTTAGTTAGATTGAAGACGATTATGAAAACTGTTAGTTAGCTCAAAATGTAATTATACCATGCATGCAAGTGCATGATAGCTTGTATTATAGACTCACGGTTGTAACACAACTATAAATACGTTAATAAGATATGTGGAATCTATTTATTACTCCCTCCGTCCACGAAATGAGTACCCATATTTCCTTTTTCATCCGTCCACGAAGTGAGTACCCATTTCCCTTTTTGGCAAGTGTACCCCACACATCTCTTTAATTAATACACTCAAAAAGTGGGACCCTTAAACTATTCACACTACACTCCATACATTTCTTAAAACTCGTGCTGTCCACAAATGGGTACTCATTTCGTTGACGGAGGGAGTATATGAAAACACAGTTTGTGACAAAATTGTAATTAAATAATCAATCAAAGAGTATTTATAAAACTCAACAAATCTTATATATTTTCTGTCTCCTCTCTCCTCTCTTTCATGATACGCATTCTTCAATTTTATATTCTCTTTTTCATATTTTGATGATTTTTAAAAAAATCAAATTTTATTCATAAAAAATATTCTATATATATCTTAAATTAAAGATAAATGCAAGATCTTTGATTTGGTATCAAATAATTATTCAACTCTTTTATTAGTATTCTAATAAATTCTAATAATATAATTTATTTTCCTACTTATCAATTGAAGCTTTTCTAATAAGATGACATAGGTAATAAGCTAACTTAGAAAAAAATAATTTTATGCATGATTAGCTCATGTTTTAAATATATATATTGTGATGTGAAAACTCTTTTTTTATTATTTCTTCGTTTCTTTTAATTTGAATGATGTGTTTATTCTATAATTTTAGGGAAGAAAATAAAGTTTTCCATCAAATAGATGGAAAATTAAAAATGATACTTTTCAAAATTATAAAATAAAATTAAGGATCTTTACTGAGTAATTGATGTAGATTATTTTATTTTTTAAGAAAAAATAATTTACATTTACTTATATTCTAACTATATTTAATATTATTTATTTATTTATTTGATACATCATTTAATTTATTTATTTATGATAAATTAACATGATTAAATAAAGATATTTAAAGGTTGCGCCACAGGAGGCTCGAACCCAAGACCTTCGGTTTTAGACATTAACCCCTAATCGCTTAACCGATATACACACACTACATCGTTTAATTTTGATGCAAAACTATGTTTGTCGTGCATCGCACGGGCGAATGTACTAGTAATAAGATATGTGGAAGTCTTTATCTTCCTTTAGCTAAAATCTCAGCTCATTTCATGCTCTTATCTTTGTAGTTTAACATAGTATCAAAGCTTGAAATTTTTTTAGATCCTTCCACTTGATATACTCATCCATGGATTCTGCAACCAGTCCAAATATTCATCTGATTAGTGTAAAACTGGACCAGAGCAATTTTTGTTGAAGTCTGGATTCAGGTTCTCAGCTTCAGATCACTCTCTTTTCTAAGGAAGAATGGGAAACTTCTTCTTGTATTAGTTTATGTTGATGATTCTAATCACTGGAGAAGATTCAACTCTCATTACTGATCTTATATCGCATTTCTCAAGTGAGTTTGCTCTAAAAAGTATGGGTACTGTTACCTATTTTCTGGGAATTCAGGTTACTCGCACTCCATCCTCTACATATCTTCTCAACCAGTCAAAATATATCAGAGATCTGCTTGCTAGAACAAATCTCACAGACAGTAAGCCACAGCCTACCCCTTATGACAGTGGCTCCAAACTCTATGTCAATGATAGTAGTTCATTTACTCTCTATAGAAGTATTGTAGGAGCACTTCAATATCTCACCTTGACTAGGCCTGATATCTCATGTATGGTGAATAAACTCAGTCAGTTTATGCAATCTCCCAGATCCGCTTCCTTATCCCAACGTTTATTCACAATGTTATCCATCGTACGAGAGCTGTCAGAATTGTTATAATCAACAATATAATCTCTTGGAGCATGTCTCGCATCAACCGCTTTCCGAAGCATGTTTTTTATACTCTCTTGTTGAAGCAATAAAGCTTTATTATGATTCCATGCCGCTTGATCATGCTTTGAAGGCCGTCCCCGTCCTCGTTTCGGGAGTTCAGTCTGCTCGCCAATGATACTCTGTCTGAATCTTTCCACCTTCCTCTCATTTTCCAGAGCCATAAGTTTTCTTTCCTTAGCTATCCTCTCTGTCGGATTTAACTCATCCGAGCCCAGTTGCTGTCGGCCTTCTACATCATCACCCATCCTTTGATTCAAGTGTTCAACCTCCGTAGACTTGTTGCCAAGCGTTCGTTCCACCATATCGTTGTTCTCAGGGGCATTCTCATCCCGCTATTCAACATCATCCACCCGATTCACTCCATCAACGTCCACCACCTGTTCGACCCGAGCCACTCCATCATCATCCGCCATCTGTTCGACCAATTGCGCTAGAGAATCCGCGACATCAGTCTTCGCAAACTCCTGCTGTCTGATAGCGTCCTTCCCTGAAAAAGGTGAAGACTGCTCTTGTCCCCAATCTGAGCCGAATCCAACTCAGTAGAAAAACCAACACCAGTGCCTCCATGTGGAGAAGGATGCTCCTTCCCTAAAATCTGGTTCGCCTCATTATTATGAGAAAGGGTAACACTAGCATTACCATCCTGTATTTCCCGATCCTCTAAAACGGAGAATCTGTCCCGGAGAGACCGATCGCTTATCCTTTTTACTCGAACTAAGATTACACATAGTTTCGAGCAATTCCGGCCCAGAAAGCACCTTTCGCTGTCCCCCCTCATCATCGGAATCAGACTCCGAAGCCAAGCCCTCCCAAGCATCCAGACGTTTATCCAGCGAATAATTTATCTCTTATAGTATATACTTAACTTAAGGTCAATTATGTAATTAATATGTTATATATATATATATATATATATATATATATAGGGAAGGGCTAAAATAAGAGCATTTCTTAAGATATAAAATAAGAATCATTTTCAGTCCTTAGATCATCAAGATCTACGGTTGATTCGTAATTCTATTGGATGGATTTATGGTTCTGAGTTCGAATCCCAAAGGTAGCAAAAATTTATTTTTCACAATTCATACTTTTATACAGCGAATTCATACGTGTTCTACATAAAATTCATATATTAAAAATTGTTCTTATTTCTTATTTTAAGATGTGCTCTCATGGTAGCCCACCCCTATATATATATATATATATATATATATATATATATATATATATATATATATATATATAGGCCAAGGTTAAATGAAGAAGGCCTAAATGTAAGAAAGAAGAGAGAAGTAATCTCATCCGTTGATTTTATCTAATCTAACAGACATGATTTGTTCAAGCCATGTTCAACGGATTTTTTCGTTGAACATATGGGGGGTCGAAACCCAGAACCCCCAAAAATATTGTATATGTTCACGAATGTTCAACGAAAAAATTCGTTGAACATGGCGTGAACAAATCATGTCCGTTAAATTAGATAAATCAACGGATGAGATTACTTCTCTCTTCTTTCTTATATTTAGGCTTTTTTCATTGAACCTAACCCTATATAGATATAGATATATATATATATATATATATATATATCTAAAATATATTATGATTTATGTTTTATATTTTAATAATTATTTAATTACTAGAATCCATTAACTCTTCATCCACATAAGTTAGTTTTTTTTTATTTTGTAAATTTAATAATTTAGAATCTATCTATATATATATAAAACCAAAATAAATCATATCCTACGTGGCATCATATCATCACTACATTCTAACTTTCCTCAATTCTCATTCATTCTTATTTTTTTCTAAATTTTTAATCAATTTCTATATCTAAAGATCATTAAATATCTAAAAATCATTAAATAATACGAGAACCATTAAATAATATGGAAAGAATTAATTGCTTAACACATTCCAACGTCAATTTATTTGCTTCATAGTATCTGCACAAATCTCTATCTCACCGGATATAATTTATGTTTTATCAATTTGCTATTTTATCACGAATTTAAATATTATTTTTGTATTATCAATTTGTTATTTTATCACGAATTTAAAAAATAAATCATATCTACGTGACATCATATAATCACTTCATTCTAATTTTCCTCAATTCCCAGTCATTCTTATTTTTTTTTCTAAATTTTTAATCAATTTCTATATCTAAAGATCATTAAATATCTAAAAATTATTAAATAATATGAGAACCATTAAATAATCTGGAAAGAATTAATTTGCTTAACACATCTCTTCCAACGTCAATTTGTTTGCTTCATAGTATCTGCACAAATCTCTATCTCACCAGATATAATTTATGTTTTATCAATTTGTTATTTTATCTTGAATTTAAATATATTTTATGATAAGAAATACTCATACAAGGAATATTACACAAGCAATTAATCACAACAAATAGTTCAAGTCCATTAAATCATTAATAATAAAAATTTCGAAATTATAAATGAAAATAACGTTCGTTTATCAATTATAAAATGATGTTTTATAATAACAACTAAAATTTCGTCCCGATCATATTAATTTTTAATACATATAATTACAAACGGATATAAGTTTAATTTGACTCAAATATAAATAAATTCTATTAGAAAAATAAACCTTTGACAAATCAACTATTCTTATATTCATCCATAGAAAGGTGTAAGATTAATTTTATTTCTTTCACCTTCTTCATGATCCTTCTTTGTTTTTTTATTTAGATTATACGTTCGTGGAACAATCCTCAGATACAAAATATATGAATATAGTATAACTGTTATTTCCGACTTGCTTTTTTCTTTTGATAGGGCTAAACAACCTTTTGGAGATTTGTGGTTGTTTTAGGAGGTAACTTTTGACATATACTCCTAGTGCCACCTATGGAAAGTCAGCATGACATGGTGCATGCCTCCGTAAGTTAATCTCAACTTTGGAATATGTGTCAAGTTCTCAAGTTAACTGAGAACATGAAATTACATGTATTTTATTCTATCTTAATACATAATTTAATAAATTATATTAGCATGCATAATTTATTCATATTATAAACTAATCTCAATCAACTGAATATTATTTTAGTATTAAGTAGTGATCAAATCTTTTTTTTTTTATCTATGAATTTTGAAGTTAAAAATGTGCAATATTCAAGAAAATACCAGGAAGAATTCGATAGAGATTTAAATATTTGTAGAATTAATAATATATATTTTGATTTTGAAAACACATATCACATATAATAATTTTTTTAATAAAAAATAGGCAAATCCTTATGGTTCTAATGCAGAAGAAATAAAAAAAAATTATAGAATAAATACTTAAAGTAGATGACGTTATTGTCGGTGAAAGTCTTGGTTATGGTTGTTTATTCTCGAATATTCCTGAGATCTGTCTTCGCTTAGTCACTACTAATTTGAAGTCTGCTGTGGGCGTTGTACGTAGAGAGATCCGTCGTGTAAGTTTCGCATTTCTCTGAAACTCACTCTCTCTCTACATTCAAAATGCTTGCTGACATTTTTGCACACGGAGATGTTTGGTGTGTGCATACGAAATGCAACAAATCTTATTACAACTATATATAGTAGAGAACACATACCCTGACGTAATTATTAAGTCATGTCTCTAATGTCTACCAAAGAAAGATGTGTTTATCTAATTTCATACAACATTTGCAAAGAAGATGGACAAGTTGACTTTGATGAAGAAGTACTCTGGGTTGAATATCTTAACACGATCAAGTGTTCATGATTGCTTATTCATGGAATTGAATTGAAAGAGAGATGCATAATCATGCTTCTTAGAAATATTGATTCTTCTAATGAGCTTTGCAATGACACTAGGCTCATTATAACTCAGCTTAGGGAATATGTAATTAAAGGCAAACTCATTTTAAGAAAAAATACGGGCAAGAAATTTCCTATTGTCCAGAATAATTATGAGTCAACCGAAATTTACTAAATGTCGTATTCGGTTCCAAAGAAGGCAATTCTAATAGGTCTAAAGATTTTAGTATGTGATGAAAATGGTCATACACATGACACAACAAATAATGCGGTGTATGATGAAATTTTCGAAAGATTATATATGAGGTAATTATAAATTTAATAATTTATTTAGACTTTGTAAATTGAAGTCATCACTAATATTATTTAATTCTTTTTTTTTCAATGACTGGTTGCAGCTACATTAAAGACAGATTCACACTTTAATTTTTTTTAATTAAGTATATATGTATATTTTATACTTCAAACCATGTATTTCATTGTTGTCAATCCAAACCCTAAACGGAAGCTTAGATTATTATGTAATAATTTATGAAACATATTTTATATATATAGTTATTTTGTGCCCCCATAACAAGAAAATTCTGGACCCGTTCCTAGCTACATACATCTACATTAGGTAAAATTTAAAGAAATATGGCAATGTCTGTATTAAAATTTTGTGGGTGAGTACTCTGTTTAATACTCCCTCCGTCCGCCAAAAGTATTCCACAATTACTATATTTGGCGTCCGCAAAAAGTATTTCACTTTCCTTTTTAAGCCATGGTCCCACCATCCACCTTTATATTTTATCCTTACAAACACTCTTTATTTACAAAAAACTCACCCCAAATTCAATCTCAACCACACATCTCATAAAGTGGTGGGACCATTTCTCTACCACATCAACATCATCTCCAATTTTATTAAACTCCGTGCCTAGCCAAAGTGGAATACTTTTGGCGGACGGAGGGAGTAATACATTTCATAAGACATTTAATTTAGGCCAATTTCAAATAAAAGTTACAGATTTTATATTTTAAAGTTATTTAATTTAATAATTTATTTTAGTGAAATAAAATTCATAAATAAAAAATTATATTAAATAATTACACAATAAATTCATATAATAATGAATTTCCGTCTAATTTCGACGGGCCACTAACTAGTTAAGATATAAAGAATTTATTTAATAGTCTCATTAGAAGTTTAATTTTTCTAGAGAATTGGAATTAAAATTAATTATGTAAAGATGAAACTTAGAAAATAAACATGAATTTCATATCAATCTTCTTCTCTTTTTGGTCACGTTTTTCTTTTTTTCTAATGATGAAAAAACTAAGTGATGCTTGATTAATTATAATTAAATATTTATGTTAAATTTAGATGATTCTTTCAAATTTTATGAGTTTTATAATATTATAATTTTAAAAAAATTATCCTTTAATTGGTTCAAAAATATATTAAAAAGATAAATGACATTATAAAATGAAAAAAAATATACTCCCTCCGTCCACGAAAGAACTTCCTATCTTTCCTTTTTGGGACGTCCACAAAAGAACTTCCTACCTATTTTTGGACTATACCCCACCACTTATAATCCTCTTACTTTTTCACTTTTCACAACTGTCACAGCCCGACCTAAGCTAGTGTATAGTTAAGCCGGGGGAAAGTGTGACTGGGAAAGGAATCAGAAAATGAAAAAGAAAAATAGGTTTCAAAACTAATCATTAACCTGCTTAAACAATAATTTACTATGATATCTGGTAATTATAAGCATTCACTTCCAAAAACTCCTGAATAGACAACTTACAATAATATAACGACAAGTTGTCTAAGCATCAAGTGGCATAATCTCTAAGCTATTAGTTTGAAATTTTTGCAACACATCAATAAGGTGAAATGCACTAAGCGTTGCAGCGGAATAACTTAAGTGGATTACATGTATGAAGACATGGAATCCTGAGCCTAATTTAGTACTTATATATCAAAAGCTTTGCTCTGCTGACATCCATTTGCATCACAGCTTAACCTGCACATTTAGAAAACATATGCACGACTGAGTACTAAAAAGGTACTCAATGGTCACATGTCGAAATAACTTTAAAGCTTGCTCTTAGAGCTATATATTGAACTTGCCATCTCAAGCATCACACAGGAGTTTTATTTAAATAACCTGTGCACGCCAAAACTGTAAAATTTCTATGTAATCATCATATACGTCTGCAGACAATTAACATGTATGTACCATATCTACGTATAATGTAACCTCGTGTTGAGAAGGAGCATCCTTCTCAAACACAGTGATCGTCCCGAAGGCTCTCTATCACAGTGATCGGCCAACCCGCTCGATGGCTCACAGTCACAACTTTGTGCACAAACCCTTACTGGCAATACGTCCAGCATAGGGCCGATATCGTCTATCTCTCGTAGATGGTAACATACAAGCTCATAAAATTTTTGGCAAGTCAATAACTTTAATATAACTTCATTCATATAAACATCATTAAATAGTGCGCACTTCAAATTATGAGTTTAGAAAGCCCACCTGATCGTGGTCTGACGACACTAGTAATTCTGAACTATTGCTTTACCCTTGCTTGTAGCCGACCTTTAGTATAAAAACTGACTAATAAACAATGGGGAAAATGATATGGACTGATTTAAAAGGAATACTTATGTTGGTTTTAAGATGATAGTTCTATTGGGATTTATGGTATGAAAACTAGTTGATATTTGGCAAACTTACCAATAAATACCAACATAGACTTAAATTGCAATAATCATAACTCTAGCGTTAATCATAATTCAACTCACTCTAATTTTATAAATAACTATTAACTTAAAAATAATATAAATCCTTTATACATATTTATAGGCTTAAATTAAAATAACTTAGCTCACTTTAACTAAATTAAGGGGCCAACTAAATTAATAATAGCCCAATAATAAATTAAGGCTAACCAAAGCCACCACTCCATTAATCAACCCAAATACGTATAATAAGAAATGGGCCCAAATTATCAAAACCCATTAGACTAAGCATAACTAATAAAATCAAAGCTTAAATTCTCTTTCCCTCTAGCAGTACGTACCCCAATCCTCACGCTCCCTCTCTTAAATCTACCATTCTCTCTCTTTTCTCTCTACCGTCTCTCTCTCTCATCTCCCTCTCGATCTCCCCCTCTGCCCTCTTGCTCGCGGCGGCCGCGGCAGCGCATGCAGCGCCGAATGTCGCCGCCGCTCTGCTCTCTTCTCTCTCCCTCTATCTCGCTTTGCTTCCCTCTCCTTCTCACGTCTGTCTCTCTTTCAGTCTCACTCTCTATCTCTCTTTATCGCTCAAACTCCCTCCGTCTTTGTTAGCAGCCACCGCGGACCGGCGTGGCGCGGGCAGCACCGGCGGTCGCCTTCGCCGCGGTGGCTCGCGGCTGCTGCCGTCCCCCACCCCCTGTTCTATCCCCTTTTTTTTCTCTTTCTATTCTATTTGTTTTTCTGACTTAAAACTCTTGATTTCAGAAATCGATGCTCTTCGTTGAACATCGCCGGCGGCAGGCGTCACCGGTCCGACGAGTCAGCCTTGGTTTTACTGTGGCTGTTCGGATTTCATCTATTCCATCTATTCTTCTTTTGTATATACTCAGTTATTAACTCCTTGTAAAACTGGAATTTCTTGTAAAAATTACTCTAGATGCTAAAGAAAGTTGGTGTTATTGTATATGCTTTAAGGATAGGTGTAGCTATTGTTAATATCTGTTGTTCTATTCATACTGAATGAATGGGCTGCAAATAAAGAAATACTACCTGCTTGTCAATCGAATTGCTGTGAAAGTTTGTTGGCGATGACTGATTGTTGGTAAATGATAATGGCAGAATGGGAATGGGAAAAGAAGAATTAGATTTATACTCTTTCGAGTCGGCTTAAGAGGAGTAGCTGACTCAAAAGTTGAAGCTACGTGTTGGCTAGATACTTAATCAAGATTAATAACTAACAATTTGGATTTAATAATTAATCAACTAATTGTGTACATAAGTTGGGCTCGGTTACTCGCATACTAACAAAATCACTTGCCCAAGGCTTTTCTATTTTTACACAACTCTTTCGGCCCATTTATCATTAATTGTTGGGCTTTTTACATAAAACTCTATAGGCCTCACAATCCTAAAGTACTTGGGTTTCTAAAATAATATTCTGGTCCAACTTAAAATAATTGGAATGCTATAGCTACAAATGTCAATGTTACTGAACTTACTGAATTTCTAATAAATATCGCATATAGCTATTTTTGGTGCAATTAATCAAATATATCTAATTTATTGAGCTTGAAAATCTCTACTTAACTAGATATTAACAAATAATAGTATAGTTAAGGTGCGGGCTACTACAATAACTCTCAATATTAATTATAACACATTTTCATCACCCCCAATACACTCAACTACATTTTATCCATTCTCAATACACTCAACAATATTTTTTCTTAAAACCCGTGTCACTCCCTCCTAGGAAGTTCTTTCATGGACGGAGGGAGTAAAAATTTACACTTATAAAAAATTATTTAATAAAATAATTTATTTTTACATGTGAATGCGTGTCATCTCTCCTAGTAGTAATAAAAAAACTTACCCCTCAATAGATATTATCTTTCAATATAATATAAAAAAAATATAGATCCGCGAGGCTTTAATCCGGTTGATGGGATCTAGTGTCCCACAATTTCCTCTATTATATTTATTATTATTTTATATTTTAAGAAAATAAAATCTATTACTATGAATTATAATTAACTTATATATATATATATATATATATAGAGAGAGAGAGAGAGAGAGAATGGATCCGTAGAAAATGACAAATATTTTAAGAATAGAGAATTATTTTGATTCGTCCGATTAATCATATCTAACGGTTTAAATTAATGCGTATTTTATTTGTATTTTAATGTTAAAATGCTAATGACGTAAATTCAGTTTTTTTAGTAACCGTAATTGTGATATTAAATCAGTTTCATGTCCTAAATTTTCGGAACTGATATAGTGGATATCTATTAATTATTATATATCTTTGTTTCTTTTTCATTTTTTATTTTGTAATTATATGTTCGCAGCTTTTTGAGTCAATTTTTCAAAAGTGTTTTTATTTATTTTTTATTATTTCTTGTATAATATGTGTATTTATTTTATCAAACTTTTTTGTGTGTGTTGGAATTAAATAATATATCTACTCCGAATAAGTCAGAATTATTTTTGAACAATCTCACAAAATATTTGAATAAGTCATGCAGTTATATATGAATATTTAAATTAATGAATACTGAATACTTGGATTATGAATAACTCTTACTTATATTTGAACAACCTCATAAATATATGAATAAGTTATAATCTTTTGCTTCTAAAAAAAAGTATAATTTTTTTTTATGATGAATAAGTAATAATTAGTTTTGAATAATCTCATACATAGTTGAACAAGCCATGCAGATATGAATATTGAAGATCGAAAATCTAGGGAGAAAGTGAATGCATGAAAATAGGTGATTGTTGAAACTTCCGGATATACATGCTCTGTTAATGATTTATTCAACCTTTTTTATGTAAAAAAATAAACGAAGATAAAAAAAAATAGTAGATAAACGTGTGCAATTAATTTTAGTGGGATATTTAGTACCGTTAGATCATCTAAATCTAAAGGTTCCTATTTATCATCTAAATAAAAACATCTCTAAAATGAAAAATAAGAATTATTTCAGCCCTGAGATCATCAAGATCTATTGTTGATCCATTTTTTTGTTGGATAAATTCATGGTCCCAAGTTTGAATCTCATAGGTAGCGAAAATTTCAAAATTAAGACATCTGCATAGTAAATTGATCATACGTGTTCAACATAGAATTTATATATTTTACCTAATTTGTATGTTTAGTTTCAAGAGTTGCTTTTTATCCTAGTCTCTCCCTCTATATATATATATATATATATATATATATATATAGGCCAAGGTTCAATGAAGAAGGCCTAAATGTAAGAAAGAAAAAAGAAGTAATCTTGGCCCTCTATCTTACTTAATCAAACGGCTGAGATGCATCATACGAAATTGTTGCCAAAATATTAAAAAGGCTACTTTAGATATTTACTCACATAAGTGGACGTTACTCTATCTAAATTGATGCAATCAAATCTTATTAAATATGGAATATATCATTGAGTTTATCTAATTTGTTAACAAATCGATTTGCAGAACTTTTTTAATTAAGGTTTGTAAACCAAGTCAAATCTCATTATAAAAAATTAATATATACATTGTTCCAAAAATTTCATGATTAATTTACATTTTTTTTAAATATACATTATTTTCCATAGCTAAAATCTCATTACGTTGAAATGTCAGATATTCCAACTAATATTGCATAAAGCATAGTTATTTTTATTAAGTAATATATAGGAGTTTTTTAATAATTATATAATTTATTTTTATTTGGTCAAATAATAAACAAAATATAACTCAATATTTAGTATGAACAAATAATTATATCTTTTGAACTTTAATGAACAAATCTCATTTTCTAGATGAACATAACTCAATTTTTTCAATGAACAAATAGTTATATCATTTGAATTTTTCTAGATTTTCCCGACTTGATGAAATTATATTTCCGTTTAGTATAATGAATTTTTAATACGTTTTGTATGAACAAATAGTTATATCATTTGAACTTTAATGAACAAATCTCATTTTCTAGATAAACATTACTCAATTTTATCAATGAATAGTTTATTAATTGTGATGAACATATTTTACTGATTTGATAAATATATTTTTCTAATTTGAACGTAATTTTTTGAACAAATAGTTATATCATTTGAACTTTTCTATATTTTCCCGGATTGATGAAATTACATTTTCGTTTAGTATAATAAATTTTTAATACGTTTTGTATGAACAAATAGTTATATCATTTGAACTTTAATGAACAAATCACATTTTCTAGATGAACATTACTCGATTTCTTCAATGAATAGTTTATTAATTGTGATGAACATATTTTACTAATTTGAACGTAATTTGTTGAAATGCATTCCATTATTTTTTCGAGTTTATCAACACTTCTGGGTTGCCTCTGCATGTGGATTTAAGCAGATTATATTATAAGTTTGACATATTATTTTGAATCGTTTAACTCTCTATCTATGTATTATAAGTTCATAACCTGAAATAAATATGAGTAATTATTGGGTGTTCATTACAGTATTATTTAAATTCAACAAAACATGAGTTATGTTCGACGAAACAAATATGAGTAATTATTGAGTGTTTATTATAGTATTATAAGTTCAACAGATTATAATTATATTATAAGTTCAACGTATTGTTTCGAATTGTTTAAACCCTTATCTATGTATTATAATTTATGTGTTCACAAACTTGTTATTACTCTTGAACTTTGTTCGACGAAATTGATCGATGTGTTCACAAACTTGTTATTACTCTTGAACTTTGTTCGATCGGACCATAAAGTAAACAGACTCATATAATTGAACTTTTGAACCTGATTTTTATTGAACATGTATCAGAAAGTAACGAACAACTCACTTTGTTCGTTATATTTTTTTTAATACGTTCTTTAAAATTATTTAATGAACATTATCTGATTTTTATTGAACTATATCACACTATTTAACGAACTTTATTAATGAAGATATTATATATTTACGTTGAACTTAATTTCACTGTTTGATGAAATCTACAACTTAGAATATTTAGAATGATACAACATAATAGATCTACCAATTTTCTTTTCATATTCATCACATTTCCTATTCTAGCTATCATACTACAACAAATAAACAAAAACAAAAAAAATTGTGCAACATTCTTTTAGTATTTATTCATCAAAAAAAGTACAGTGTTCACTAAATTACATTAATAAGTGCAACGCAAATTCTAAATAACAAATATGCACTTCACATTCATCTCTCTTAACACTCCCAATCTTCAGATCACCTTGCACTATGCACCGGCTAACAAAGGGCTTGTACTGCTGTGGCTCATCGAATCTCCTAACCAACAACCAAACCTAAAACAAAAGAATATAATTATTCATACTTGCTTCAATTTCGATATGAAATTATATTAGATGGACACAACAATCTCATTCTGTCATTAACGGACTCAAATAACATTAGAAGAAGCCAAGAAAATCAAATCCTTAATTAAATTTGAAAACACACCATATCTCTCTTTCTAAAGATTTGAGCTTTTCGCCTATAAATTATAATCAGATCTAGTTGACATGTATTTTACATTTTCAAACTAAAATCCCAACAAAAACAAACAAGAGGTCAAACATAATTTTTCAAATTTTATTCCCGTGCTCTATTTTTGTAATTTACTTTGATTTTAAGCTTTAATTCTCAACAACCTCAATTCATATGCATGATTTCCATTTGTTTCAGGAAATTTCGTTAATTCAATTCGTAAATTGCCTGCTTTTGCACTAATGTTTCAAGAAGACAGATCTTCATCTGTTACCTCATCTCCGCTGCAAATGTTTCCGACGATGTCGTCATCGTCTCCGCCTAGCTTGATGTCACCTTAATCATGGCTCAAGGATCTCAAGCCTGAAGAGAGAGGATTATACCTAAATCCCACATCCCTGCGATCCATGGCGTAATAATTCGTCGAAGAGCAGATGTGAAACAAAAAAAAATTGCAAGGAAATATGAGGAATGGTAAGATAGGAATTCGTTGAAATCTCAATCTGATGGCCATCTATAATGTTGGTGCGAAAAATAAGGGATCTGATGAAATTTACCATAATCTTAACTAACCCAATTTGACACATATGACCTTTTCGATTCAAAAATCAATTTACAGCACAATTTTAATATCTTAAATTTAATAAGCCATTAAATCTAAACGGTTGGATCTATTAGAATAAATGGACTAGATTACTTCTTACTTCTTACTGTAAGGGGGCTTTTCTATAGAAGCTAACCCTATATATATATATATATATATATATATATATATATATATATATAGGGTAGCGCTATTCAATGAACTACTCTTAGTCTATGGAAATAAGACTTAATTTTGAACATAGATTATATCCTAATCAACGGTTATGATCATTTTTTTTGGTAGATTTAATAATTCATTAAATCTTGCATAATATTCATGATGTATTGTGGCGGAAGGGTATTTTTGACATACACGGTTGACCTTCCAAATCTATGCCTACACCTTTCTATTCTCACTCCCAATTAAATAGGGAATTTAAGATTTGGAATTATTGTTACTCGATTTCTTCACGGGA
Source organism: Salvia miltiorrhiza (assembly GCF_028751815.1). Lineage (NCBI taxonomy): Eukaryota > Viridiplantae > Streptophyta > Magnoliopsida > Lamiales > Lamiaceae > Salvia > Salvia miltiorrhiza. The sequence continues at coordinate 202,756 of NW_026651437.1, read as the reverse complement.
GTGACGCTTGTGAGGAGTAAATGATTTCTACCAATAACCTGAACCAAATCATTTCTTAGATATGGATAAAAATTTGGAATTGTGATTTAATGTGACTGCATAAATTTTTCATTATAAGTGGATGAATTTTTCACTGTAAATGGATGAATTTTTTTAATTGTAAGCGACCGCTGGGCTTCGTAATTAACGGCTGGGATCATATTTTTTGTGTATTGTATAGTTCATTAAATAAATGAAAAAATTCATATGAATTTGTTGCTGAAGGGTATGATGAGTGCATGATTGCATGAATTATTTTTAGTTTATGTATGAATTATTTGTTGTAGCCTCACCCCTGTTGCATGAATTATTTTTTATTTTATGTATGAATTTTTAACTATTGCATGAATTATATTTGGTTTATGTATGAATTTTTACGTTTTGAGATAGTGTGATTGCATGAATGTTTTTTGGTTTATGTATGAATTATTTTGTTATAACAAACGTGAGTAAATGTGGAGAAATGCAGTTATGGAATGTTATAATGTAGGAGTATAAAACTTGAAATAATGAATAACAAATTTGATTTTTTGGCTTTGTTAACAGAAATGAGAGAACAGGCGTGAGAGAGTATGGAGAAATGAAAATATGGAATGTTATAATGTATAAAACGTAATCGCTTAAATTGTGGGAAAGATATTTATTAAAAAAATGTAATTACTATGTTAACCTCTCCAAGAATCTGCGTTGATTAATACTGATATATTATAACAAGATCTAACCGTCTATTTCACATAAATCAAGCGTCAATATTGAGTCTTATTTTATAGGCTAAGAGTGAGTTTTATTTTAGCGCAACCCTATATATATATATATATATATATATATATATATATATATATATATATATAAGGGGGCCGCTCCAATAAGACCCCCTAATTTTAGTGAGATCTAGGGCACGATCTGGTGCGTTTATTTTATCAATCCTATGGCTGATATTGTATCTGGAGGGTGGTTTTTTTTTTCGCAGGGTTCGAATCCTGGAGGGAGCAGAATAATTTAAATTTTGTTATTTATCAGTATATACTGCATTGTTCATCAGTATATACAGCCTTGTTCATCAGTATATATATCTTATTCATTACGAATTTTTTAAATTTTATTTTTTATCAGTATATACATCTTGTTCATTAGATATACATTTTGTTCATTAGTATTATATGTCTTATTCATTGTACTCATGTTACACAAAAAATAGGGGGTCTCACTGGAGCGCGCCCCTATATATATATATGTACACACGCACACTCTCTAACTTTGAAATTATTAACCCTAATAATGAATTAAAATTGAAATTAAATGATACTCCCTCCGTCCGCCAAGATATGTCACAATTACTATATTGGGCGTCCGCCAAGATTATGTCACTTACCTTTTATGGCAATGGTCCCACCATCCTCTTTAATATTTTACCCTTACTAACACTCTTTATTTACAAAAAAAACCACTCAAAATTCAATCTCAATCACTCATCTCATAAAGTGGTGGGACCATTTCTCCACTACATCAAAATCATCACCAATTTTATTAAATCTTGTGCCCAAGCAAATTGCCATAATCTTGGCGGACGGAGGGAGTAATATATATGATTATATACTCTAATTGAATGGAATGAATCCTGGCTAATAATGATAAAATTAAATTAAAGCATGTAAAATTAAAAAATGCAAAACAATATAAAAAATTGAAAGTGAAACCCAAATTGAGAAATCAAGGGTGACACATTAAATCTCAAATGTTAATCCAAGACGTCTAAATAAATACAATAAATGGTCCAAATTGAGTACTATATTGGAGTATTTAGACAATAAATGGTCCCAATCCTGTACTATATTGTCATCTAGTATACAGACGGATCGGAGATATCAATCTAAAGTTTTATTCAAAACAATGATGGAGAAGACCAAGACTCATAATATCATTTGTACCGCAACACAAACTCTTCTTCTAACTCACCAAAGTTAATTATTTTGTCATAATTATTAAATCATCGTACGTTCATCATATATGTGTTTCTTTCCTGTATTAATTGTTAAACAAAAACACATGATACACATTGATGTGCATATTTCAGTCTATGCCTTTCATTAAAGTGTTTTTTTTCTTTTTCTTTCTTTTCAAAGGGGCCTTTCATTAAAGTTGAATGCACTAAGGTTCTAATATAATGCGACCAAAATGAAATTGACTAATCAAAAGCACTTCTTCTTTGAGTAAAATATTTCATAATGATTAAGATCCTTTACCTAATATCGCATCCATATTTCATCATATAGTATAAAAAATATTAGAATTAAACAAACATGATTTCAAAAGGTAGAAAAAAACATAATATATATATCAATCATTGATGTATATTTTTATGCATGCATGCACTAATTAATTAACTCTCTTCTTTTCCCTCAAAATATGGACTTGCGTGCAGAGATCGAGGGAGAAGTGTGGATTAATTCTTCTTAAAATTTGCTTTTTCTTGTTTCATATATTAAGTGATGAGTTGCAGGCCACTAACAAGAATTTCTGTGTCTTCTTTAAGTGGAGATAAATTTAAAGTACAGATAATCTATAAAATTTAAAGTCCAGCACGTGTCTTCTTTTGATGATTTTGCATGATTCTCTTTTTTTTTGGCGGATTTGTTGGGGGGGGGGGGGGCAATTTTTAAGTTTTTTTATGTAGATATATAGTTTATATATCTATATATGTGTGTATAAATAAGAAATATAAGAAAAAGATATAATACATTGTTTATAGTATCCAATTATTTATATTATTTGTTTAATACTGTACATTAATTTATTATATTTATGTTATTTTTATCATATTTTTCTTTCTTATTTAATTTTTAATGTTGAATTTGAGTCAATTCTCAAGTTAAAAGTAAAATAACAAATTATTAATAATGAAAATTAGTTTATTTGTTTAGAAGATGAAACATTTATTTTTTAAAAATGCATAAAAGTATGTCTTTATATACTTTCAATCTAAATCTACTTGATGTTGAATTAATTGAACTGCAAACAATTATCTATTATATTAAGTGATTGTTAAGAAAATGTATAAAAATGAATTAATTGAAGCCCGTGTAAATGTTTATCGTACTTCAACAAATTCAACCCCCCCCCCTAACATTAAATTCTGGATCCGCCCCTGGTTGTGCGGCCTTTCGCACAATAATTAGACTGCACTTTATAAGATATTTTATTTGTCTTTCTAAATTCAATTTTATTTGCTAGAATTTCATAGAGTTTTAATGTAACGATGAACGATAAAATATTATTATATTAGATAACATTTTAATATATATTTAATAAATTATTATAATATTTTAATATATATTCGTTCTGTCCCATTATTGATGGTCTATTTTTTTATTGAATTGTCCCAAATATAATGACATATTTTTTTTATTTAGGCCATAATTAGGGTTCTACTATTAAGAATATCATTAGGCACAATACATGTACTCCTAAAAACTAAAATCAACTCTTATTTCGGTCTCTCTCTTCACTCTTCACTCACCACCCTCCATTTTCTACAGCCTCCACCCATCAAAAACCCTAGCGTCGCTCTACCACCTCCACCGCCTACACCACTCTCAATCCTCGCTCGTCTCCACTGTATTATCCCGCGCCTCTTCCGCCATTGGGCCTCCACTGAAAATTCCCTCCTTCGGTGTAACAGTTCGGCTCCAGACTTGACGGCTGTCCCCATAAACTATCACATACGAGTATTTTCTAGCGTGTTTTGTCTTTACTCGCACGCTCCCAAGAAATTTCCCAATGGATCACCCATCCTAGAATTGCTCCAAGCCAAGCACGCTTAACCTTAGAATTTTTTCCATATGGGCACAAAAAAAAAGATGCATCTTGTTGATATGAGTAGCACCTATCAAATCATTTAAGCTATTATCGAATATGCAGTCTCATACCTACATATTCTCAGAATCACACTCGTTCGGGTGTGTTCCGGTTCATCCCTGCGCCCCTCCGTTTGAAAGTCTTAATCGGAACCGCTCCTTGTCCGTGCCTCTTTTGCACCGACGATCACTCTGTACTTCGTCCCCGGGCACCATAGTCGGTCAAGCCAACGTTGCTACACTCTGTGTCAAGATCGCCGCCGCCGACGTCCTCACGCAGTGCCTCGATCAGCTCCTGGCTGTCATATGGTATGAATAAGTTGTGCATCACCAACACATAATCTTCAACAAATTGAACGGTTTCACGAGTCTGGAGACGAGGAAGGCACTCCTGCACGATCCCCTTCTTCGTGTTTGTCTAAAAAGCTTGTTTTTTTTTTGATTTATTGAAGCAATTTTAGTGTTTGAGTTCTTGTTGCTGATAATTCCATTCTTGATTTTTGAGATTTTGAGTTCAGATTTTGGGTGCAATTTTTCGTGTTCGACAACCCATCTTTAAGTGCAATTTTGGGTGCAATTTTTTAGGATTTTGAGTTCAGATATGTTTGACAACAGATTTCGTGTATGCAATTTTTGTTGAGTTTCAGATCTTGGGTGCGGAGGTTGAGGTTGAGGTTGGAGGTTTGATGAAGAAAGGATTTATGCCTCCTTGATTCATTGATTAACCATTATTAAAAGTAATTAAAAATAGGGTTAAATGCATGTAATATCATGAACTTAAGCCGAAATCCAAATTTAGCACGACTTTTAAAAGTTTCAATTAATATGGCTACCTCTGCTCCGTGTTCAATTTTAGCACCCATTTTTGACGTGGCTTGCCGGCACACGCTTCGATCCTACGTGGCTTGCCGGCATAAGCTTCCGGCCGGCGAGCAAAACGCTGCGTTTTGCTCGCCAAGCTTTCTGTCTCTCCTGCCGCCCCTCATCTTCTCCGGTTAGCTTCATTCGCAAAATCGACGTTCACCCGTTTCAGTTCCTAATCTCCACAGCCCCCCAAAAACCTTGTTTATCTTCCACAAAAAGTCCCCACCTCTGATCAAAAATTTCTAGAAATCAGTCCACCATCACTTTCAATTTTCCGGTTTCCGGTGGGAGTGCCTGGCAATTTTCGGCAACCCCAAAAAGATAAAAACCCCAATATCCACCAGGCGGCGGCGGTGGCCAGCGTGTCTGTCGCTCGCCGAACGAAAACAGAGGCGGAGATCAGCGGCGCGGCGATCTCTGGCCAACGAAGGCGCGGCGGCGTGCGGTCACCCGCGCTTTCAGGCGGAGAAGCTAGGGCTCGATCCATTTTTCCCTCTCCCCCTTAATTGTGTGCTTCCATTGAGAGTCAAGATGAGAGAAGATGGAGGACGAAGCGGCGGCCGTTCGTCGGGCCTTCAGCGGCAGCGATGGCGACCTCACCTGGTCTGGATCGAAAAAATGGGGCTCGCGCCCTTTTAGCCCTGATTGTGTGTTTGAGAAAGGGAAGCGAAGAGGGAGAGAGAAACGAAAAGGAAGCCGACGCCGGGTGGAAGAGCGTCGGCCTCGCCGTGCGTCGTCCCAAGCGCCGGCTGATGAAGCTAAATCGCCGCGTCTCTTTTTCTTCTTCTTCTTCGACCATGCTCGTCTCTCTCTCTCTCTCTCTCTCTCTCTTCAATGTTAAAATTGAACAAAGAGTAAAGTTAAACATTTAAATTGAATACGAAGTAAGTTACACATTAAAATTGGAGGTTCGTAATACACGTCATTGCCACGTGGTTATGCCGGAAAATAAATCGGTGCTAAAATTGAACACGGAGCAAAGGTAGCCATATTAATTGGAACTTTTAAAAGTCGTGCTAAATTTGGATTTCGGCTTAAGTTCATGATATTACATGCATTTAACCCTTAAAAATAACACTAAGTATGTGGATCATATATTTTTTTTTCCTAATTTTAATCTTTTATACCCGTATCCAAATTAATTACTCCCTCCGTCCCGCGAGTCTTGACACGTTTTCCTTTTTGGGCCGTCCCACGAATCTTGACACGTTTCCTTTTTTGACAATAATTATTACATTATCTCTCCTACTTTATCACATTTTTTATATTCTCTCTCCTACTTTATCACTTTTATTACCTTCTCTCTCCTACTTTATCAATTTTATACTTTATTAATTACACGCTTAAAACACTAATCTACAACTCCTTAATTCCCGTGCCGAACCCAAACGTGTCAAGACTCGCGGGACCGAGGGAGTAGGTCACTAATAATGGGACGAATGGAATATTTAATTAATAAGTATTCTTTTAAGGATATATAATATTATTTTATTTTAAAGTTAAATATATATAATGGAGATATAATATGTAATCTATAACCATTTTTTTATATTAGTTTAGATTGTTAGAATTTAGAAATTCTAAATTCCAAATATTATGTTACTTGCTATTCTTTTTCTAGATTATACTTCCTCCGTCTCACAAAAACATGAACAATTGGGAGTGGCACGAGTCTTAAGAAATGTTAGTTGAAAATTATTGTGAGTAAAAAATGAGTCTCACTTTATAAAGTGTTGTGAGAGTAATGAATTAATTAAAGAAAAGTATACGTAGTGGTGGACCATGATGGTTTTTTGTGAATAATAAATATAAAAAGGAGGGATAAAAAGTAAGGGGGTAATGTACAAAAAAGAAAATATTCATGTTTTTGTGAGACACCCCAAAATGAAAAAATGTTCATATTTTTATGAGACGAATGAGTATATTTCTCTCTCATTCTAAAGCTGAATTTAGATTAATATTCATTCATGAGTTGTGACGGTTATGTGCAGAAGAACATCAATATTTGAGTATTGCAAGATAATGGAGTACCTATTGACTGTATAATTATTAGTGTTTTAAGGAATAGTTTAATTGTTCGTTAGACTAATTAAACAAGTTGTTTTGATAATAAATATGAATATTAAGATATATAATGAAAATAAATTTAGTTATGAACAATTACTTTTTATTTAAACAAAAATTATTAAGATATCTTTAGAGTTTATTTTAATATTAATTATACTTTATTCTGACTATGTCGCTACCATTTTAGCATGAGAAATGAGAATTAATCTTGATTATTTATTTTTAATATCATACGTACGGTTAAGATCTCCTTCATTTTTTTTTTTGGCTTCTTATTTAAAGTTTCGTTTATTTCCTTTTTTTTTACATTTTAAAGGATAATAATGTAACTTTAGTCATTCTTAATTATGGTAGTGGGAGATTTTTAAAGAATTTATTATATCATTCATGTTCCTCTTTGATGAGGACTGGAATACTCATCGGCGCTGTGCTTAGTAGTTTAAGTCTACTTTACCTGATTATTGTTATTATTATTAAAGGAACTAACGAGCGCAGGTCTAATTAAAAAGACTTGCTAACAAATGAATGCGAAGAGTCAATCAGCCTTGACCAAAGTGCAGAGCTGCGCAGCTAGAGCGGCGCTGACCAGAGCAGAGCTGCGCAGCCAGAACTTGGCAGCGCAGACGAAGAAACGGACTTGGCAACGCATACGAAGGGACCTGGCGGTGCAGACTCGCCTGCGCAGCTCAAGGAACTACTCAACACGGGCAACGAAGGACAGCGCAGATGGGCCAAATCAAGACTAAAGTGTATTAAGGCCTTAAAGGGCCTAAACTCAATTATTAGAGTTCATGGGCCTAAGGCCTTTAGGGCTCACTCTCACATCTATAAATAGAAGGTTAGCATTAGCATTAAGGGCATCATGCTTTATTTCTAAGCAACACTTGTAATATGTAAATACTCTCTCAAAGTATAGTGAAACCAACGAAGAACTCCCGTGGACGTAGATCATTTATGATCGAACCACGTACATCTTGTCTCGTTTATCGTTTTCTTAATTAGGATAAGATTTCATGCTTCACCACTCTTTATCTCTATTCTCACCTCTTTGTAACAGATTTAACACTTATCATGTGTGCAACTACGAATAATATACAATGCAATAACGTACACAAGACTGTGTAATAATATAAATTTTTTTGTGCAACTACATACACTACAATGTGCAACAATCATTATTAAAATGCAACATACACAACACTGTGCAATAAACATAAATTGTTTGTGCAACTATATACACCAACAATCATTCTTAAAAAAAATCGCAAAAAAATTTATTCTTTTCCCACTCTTTATACTATTCCTGCAACGACAAACAGTATACACTGAGCAACATTATAAAATTTTATACTTATCATGTGTGCAACTACGAATAATGTATAATGCAACAACGTACACAACACTACGTAACAACACAAACTTTTTGTAGATTGTGAGAAAAGTAGAGAAGATTTGATGTTACCTTAAAATTGCGGTAATTGCAGTTTGAACAAAATTTGCATATGATAATCTTACCTTAATACCCTTCTTTGATAATATCGAGGCAATTTTGGTGTATCCGCGTGAATGCTTCAGATAAAATTTGGGCCGTCAGTTTTTATCTAATCTATGATGTATATTTGTTCTTAGTATTAATGTTAAGGATGACCAAAATGTTTGTTTATACGATACATTGATTTGTTCATCAAAATTATAAACTTGTTCGTTATTTTTTCACGCATTCTCCGTTTTCTAAATATTTAGCATTCTCCATGGAACCGTTCTCTCTCTCTCTCTCTCTCTCTCTCTATATATATATATATATATATATATATATATATATATATATATATATATATATGGAAGAGTTCAATGGAGACAACTCCCCTATATAGAGAATGGAGACCAAATTAGAGCCATTGATATCACCAAAATCAATGAATCAGATTCATCCGAATTCTTCAAGTTTAGGAAACCCCGTAAATTCCTCATTTTCCAATTCTGGGAACCAACGAACATTATTATGAACTTACGAACATAAGTATGTTTATTTGTATGTTCATTCGACGAACATTAGTATGTTCATTTGTTTTTTATACGAACACATCGACGAAAATTAGTATGTTCGTAAGTTCATAATAATGTTCATTGGTTCCCATAATTGGAAAATGATGAATTTACGGGATTTCCTAAACTTGAAGAATTCAGATTAATCTGATTTATTGATTTTGGTGAGATCAATGGCTCTGATTTGGTCTCTATTCTCTATATAGGAAAGTGGTCTCTATTGAAGCTGACCCTATATATATATATATATAGAGAGAGAGAGAGAGAAGGGTTCAATAGAGAAGTACAAGTATTTAGAGAAGAGAGAAGTGATCTGGAGCATTGATTCCTTTAAATCTAATGGCCGAATTTCAATCAGCATTTTCCCTTAATTATTTTCGAAAAGGTCATTATAGTAATTGCATTTCATAACTAACCGTGTATTAAGATACATAATCTTTCATTATCTTCTTTTTTTTTGGTAAGATTTGATTATACCATATCTATTCAGTAAAATTCCTCTTGCTGTGAAATTCTTCCTACCGTAAAACTCAATATCAAAATCCAGTATCAATCTCAGAAGCTTCGTCTCGGAAAGTTAAAAAAAAAACGACGTCTGTTCTTCAGAAAATTGAAGTCGGCTTCCATGGATGATACATGTATTTTTTTTTTCTTTTCATTGTAGTTTTACACGGTGATTCCAAACAAGTATATATTTGTTGTTTTTTTCGAACTCGTGCATTATATGTTCATAATGATTCAGTGGCATCTTTTTGTTAAGGACTTGTATTTCAATTATCCATCTACACCAGTTTCTTGTATACTGTTATGCGTACTGTTCTGTTCGATTTTTAATAGTTTCTGTTCGTTTATACAACTGAATAGTTCATTTGTGTAATGTGTTCTGCGCTGTCATTTTCCCACATTTTTTGTTTTTTGTAACTACTATATATTAGCTTCGAATTTGTTTTTTGTAATGTTTGCACTTCACAGTACATTATATTCTTACAGTTTATTTATTTAATGAGCATTAACGATCAATTCATGTTCTAAAATTGTCTCTATTGTATTTTTTGTTTTCAAGTATATCCGGCGTATGAAGAAGATGAAACAGTTGAACTTACAATCCCTGAATGCGAGTCTAAGAGCAAACCATTTGTGGGGCAGATTTTTCCAAATTTGGATGTAGGATGTGAGTTTTACGACGATTATGCAGAGTTATGCGGTTTTACATCCAGAAAAAGCACAAGCACAAAGGATGATGATGGTACAATTATTTTATACTATGTGTTATGCAATAGAGAAGGTATTCCTCCTAAGCCCGGCGAGTCATTGATGCCCAAAAGTAAACGCTCAACCAAGAAGCGTAAGAGAACGTCATGCAAGGTTAATTGCAGGGCTCGGATTATTTTTCAAATTTCAGATTTTGGTATGTATAAGGTGCGCACGTTCATTGAGGGTCATAATCACGCCATGGTTCCTACTGTATCTAGACACCTTATGCCCGTGAACAGGAACGTTACCCCCGTCCATGAGATGTGGATTACGCCCGCGATTAAAGCAAACATTGGGCCTATTAGATCTTTCCGTATGTACAGAGAGATTATGGGCGAATATGAGGATATTGGTTGCGTCAGTAATGATTTCAAGAATTTTGTACGTGATCTTAATGTTTACGCACTTGATTCAGATGCTCACATGATTTTGCAAACATTCATGAATAAAAAAGAGTTAGGCAATGGCTTCCAATATTTCTATGATGTAGACGATGAGAACAGGCTGCGTCGGTTGATTTGGACCAACGAAGTATCAGTTAAGAACTACAAATTATTTGGTGAAGCTGTGTCCTTCGACGCAACATACAATACCAACAGGTATTTTTAATTTTTCTATGTTCTGTGTAATTTTGTTTTTGTTTCTTTATGTGTTCAAATTATTTATTAAAATTGTTCTTATTTTGTTTTGTGTTCAATCGTTTTTACACGACTGTTCGATAGTAATTGGTAACTGTTCAAATAGGTTAGAAAGGCAATTTTATTCTTTTTATATTGTTGTAGTATGAACATTTATTTTTTTCCGTTTTGATGTCATAGTATTAAAGATTCGTTTTTTGCCTTGACAGGTATAAAATGATCTTCACACCGTTCACGGGTAGGGATAACCATGGCAAGTGTTTGTCTTTTGGGGCAGCCATCATATCTCGAGAAGATGTTGATTCGTATTCTTGGGTTTTGGAAAAATTTGTTGAATGCGTGGGAAATGCCCCACCACTATTAATAACTGATCAAGATCCAGGGTTGAAAAAGGCTGTTGCGGCAGTTTGGCCTCAAACACGTCACAGATACTGCATGTGGCATATTACAATGAAGGTTGCTGAGAAGATGCCGCAAAGATTGAGGGATAGCACTGAGTTCAAAACCAACTTTGGGAATTTTATTTGGTCTGAATTTGATGAGCCTGCTATTTTTGAAGAGAATTGGAAAAATCTTATGGATGAGTACGACTTGTCAGATAATAGATGGTTTTCTGATATGTTCGATGATCGTTCACACTGGATCCCTGCATACTTTAGAGATGTCAGTATGAGTGGATTATTCAGAACTACATCGTTGTCAGAGAGCAAGAATAGCTACTTCAAACGGTTTGTCCATAAGAATGCAAATCTTATGTTGTTTTATATGCAATATTGCAGTGCATTGGAGGCTCAACGACATAATTATCATAAGACTACCTTTGCTGACGAGACCGGAGTTCTACCCATGAAGACGAGACTTAAAATAGAGAAGCATGCTGCAACCATATACACCAACAACATATTCAAGGAGGTACAAGAAGAGATAGTTGCTTCGCAAACCTATTGCAATATGTATAAGATGGAGGAGCAAGTTGATGAGAGCATATATACTGTGCATGACAATATTGATGGGAAATTCGTGGTGCGACATAGACTGTCGGATGCTTATACATATTGCAGCTGCAATCTGTTCGTCAGGAAAGGTATTCTGTGCAAACACATTTTTCTTGCATTTCGCACATTGCAAGTTGAAAGAATTCCTGATAAATACATATCAGTTCGCTGGAGCAAATTTAGTAGATTGTCGGCCATGGTTCCTGGCTTTGACCTCGGCAGTGCACCAAGCCAAAATTTTGTTATTGGTAACAATAAGTTTTTCAACGTTGTTGGCAATTGTATTGTGTATGTTGGTGACAATCAAGTGCTACGTGAAGAACTCCTTGCTGCGCTGATTGAAGTTGAAAAAAGATTTGCGAAAGAGGGCAGTACAGAGTCTAAGCTAGAAGCTAAGCATAGGGTTTTAAAGGATTTTTATGGTACTGCAGCACCGGAAGTACCATCTGTGTTACCTCCTCTCATATCCAAAACGAAAGGCAGTGGCGCAGGTGGAAGAAGAAAATCTGACCAAGAGAAGGCCATGGCTCTTGCTAAGAAGCCATTGCGTAATTGCAAGAAATGCAATACGATGGGGCATCATGATTCGAGGAATTGCCCAACAAATAAGCTTTCTCATTGATCTAAGTTTTTTAATCTTGTTGAGTATTTGTTTTACTGTGAACCTTTGTGTATTTGATTTTTAATAACGATGCTGGAATTTTTAAGTTGATATCATTTTGTTGACTTTTTTTTATTCATTATGTGTATAGATTATCTAGTGATTTTGTTCAATTCTATTTGTTGACTGCCCTACAAAGCATTATTAAGTTGAATATTTTTTTTTTATTGTCAACCTTTATGTATTTGAAAAGTAGTAACGACAGTGGATTTTTATAGTTGATATCATTTTGTTGACTTTTTTATTTTCACTATGTCATGAAATTCACATATGGAAAAACTGTATCTATTTTTTGGCGAAATATTTTGTATGTTCATCTTTTGATCTTATATGTTCAAATTTTAATGCATCCTGTTCATTTTCATAATATGAAATTCACATATGGAAAAGTATTAACTTAAAATTCCGATTTTATATTATGTTGGACCTGAATTTTAGATATTACACTTTAAATAGTATTTTAAATACAGTTAAATGGCCCAATTAAATAAAACACACTTACAAAAAATTCCATAGATTAATCAAAACAATTTAAATTAATAGGTCCAAAACAATTTAAATCAAGATAATTCAACTTAAATCAATAATATCTCAAAACAATATAAATCCATAATATCTCTAAAAAATGATCAAGTCACTTGGAAGTGATAAGTTAAATATGTTCACAATTCAAGACAATTTAAATTTATTTAGAAATCAATCTAACTCAACCCACCAAGACTGAATCTATGTTAACCGATGGATCACTGCAAATCTTACGATATTCAATTGCAGCATTGTCCTCAATCTCTTTCTTCACTTCGTTCCTAGCCCATGATATTATGGACGAGCAATACCTCACCCGCATTCGAGAGATTTGTCGTGTACTTACGTTGGACATGTCACACTTCCAATTTGACGAACTATCTCCCATGAATGTCTCCAAGTGGCGCATAAGATAAATAGTTGTGTCCAATGTATTTCTCTTGTCCGCCCACTTCAGTTTGACAATTTGCATTTTGGAATTCGACACCGATTTTGACTTGATGGTCTCTTCTTTGTAGTTGAGATAATACGCCAATAGTGTACGCTGCAATTTATTAAAAAATTGGATAATTTCAGACATAGAGAAGGCTTCAACAGAATTCATAAAATAAAAACGAACAGATCTATAATTTTAATGAACAGATAGTAGTTCTAAATACTTACAACTTTGGTGCAAAGGCTGTCATACTTCCTCAAATCATGATCACCTAATATGTCTATGAGACTGTCCAGCACAAAGATTCGTTCCCTTTTTAAATCCACACACAATGCAAAGTACCGTTCTTGTTCATATACGGGGAAGAAAAACTGTCCAATAACAAATATATTAGAAATAATATTTACATTATTTAGAAAAGTACTGTTCCTGTTCAATTAAAAAGTAGTTGCGTACCATATCAATGTTCTCAATTGGATTTTTTCCAAACTCCGTCAACTCCACATATAACTCCATCACGAATTTAGCTCTTTGTGATTCAAGACTTAAATTTTCTTGAGCTATACTGCCAAGCTAAAAAAAATAATAAAATATAAATTAGCGTTTATTTTTATTGAATATGAACATAAATAACTTACATATAGGCTGGCCGTAGAAAAAAATCGGAGGGGTGAACTATTTGAACGATACTACTCTTTCCAGTTCAAAACTAGCGTCCATGCATCTATAAGAGAAATGTTCACCACATTGCCACTTCTCATTGATAACATCTCGAAACGCCTTACTTGTATATCCATGAATTCGAATAAAATTTCCTTGCTACATATAATATAAACAAATATCATAGCAATGTTTTTAAAGTATAAAATTTATCAAAATAATGACTTACTTCTCCCCACTGTCCAAGTACATGGCATAAAATCCCACTTCCTTCTTATTTTTTTTCAACGGTTTTGAAGTGCTTATATCACGTTGAAAATAGGGTGAGCGGAATTTTAAAGTATGCAAGAACATGCTCTCTGCTTGGGTGCTTTAGTCTCACGTCTTTCTGGACTAATAATCTTCAAAACAAAAAATGATTGAATGCGACAATGTATTTATAATAATATAGCAATTCATATATATAGAACATCAAACACTACCAAAATAAGATATAAGCCATCAATATAAACAATTCAAAAGGACACATACGTTTGTGTCAATGGCCTGTAATGCTAACCGATCCACCACATCTATTGTTTTGGAGTTCTCGTCAACCTGCTAAAATTATTTAATTAACATACAACCATATCGAATTATTTTTTTGCTTTCTTCACAGGGTATGCCACCTTTACCCCTGTCTTTGTTGTGGTAGGACGAAGCAGATGCTTTCCGGCATCACCCACCAAGTTTCCCTTAACCTGTCAAGTTTCAAAACACATTTGTTTAACACGTATAAGAACATAACTCAAAATAAAACGAACAGACATATTACTCAAACGAACAGTGTTTCTCGGATTACCCTGTTAGAACGTCTGACCTCCTTCCGAGCAACGACAACGTCACTAACATTGTCGCCTTGAACCTTTTCACTTCCAGTTGCAACATCAGTCATAATCTGAACAAATAAAATAGTAAAATACCTCATACTTTAATGAATTATAGATTTAGGGTTAGTAATCAAATACCTCATCCATGGTTGAACTTTGAACCATTTTCTCCTTACTAACGGCGTGCTGGACAACGACGGCGTGCTGGACGTTTGCTAATTCCTTTGATGCAGCTATGCCTTCAACTTTTTCACCAGCTATGCCTTCACCGTTTTCAGGAACTAGTCCATCGTTAAGCCCATCCTTTGTCAAAGTTAAGAACTACAAAATGAACATATCAGTTAAATATATTCGAATATAACTCAAAATAAAACGAACAGACATATTACTAAAACGAACAGTGTTTCTCGGATTACCCTGTTAGAACGTCTTACTGTCTTCCGAGCAACGACAACGTCACTAACATTGTCGCCTTGAACCTTTTCACTTCCAGTTGCAGCATCAGTCATAATCTGAATAAATAAAATAGTAAAATACCTCATACTTTAATGAATTATAGATTTAGGGTTAGTAATCAAATACCTCATCCATGGTTGAACTTCGAACCATTTTCTCCTTACTAACGGCGTGCTGGACACCGACGGCGTGCTGGACGTTTGCTAATTCCTTTGATGCAGCTATGCCTTCAACGTTTTCACCAGTTATGCCTTCACCGTTTTCAGGAACTGGTCCATCGTTAACCCCATCCTTTGTCAAAGTTAAGAACAACAAAATGAACATATCAGTTAAATACATTCGAATATAATTAGAGTCATGACCTGCTAAATATTTATAATAACCTTATTCTGAATCTCAGTGTATGTCTCCATTGTATTTCCTCCTTCATTTTGTTCCAAGACCTGCTATTAAAAATATATATATAATAAATAAAGATAGATTATGATAATTCACTATATTATATGCAAAATATAATGGATGGTTTGTTTAAAACGTACATCCCCAGTCATGTCATCTTGGCCTCCACCGTTTTGTCCATGGTTTTCAGTCACGCTTCCATGTATAACCCCAGCCTTTGACAAATATTTTACAAATTTGAAATCAATAAACGACCAGATACACACACATAATCAAACTGAAGTTAACTATATAGTGTTTTAAAAATTATGGTTTTGAACAGAACAATTTTATAAACGAACAGAATTATGAAATAAAAGAATATCTACTTTCTCACTTACACATAAAACATATTTTAGAAAATTTAAATACTTAGCAAAGAGCACTTACATTGGTCTCAGGGTTTTGGTCGACTTCATCAACGTTTAGTGAGAAACTCGGGATATCAACATCCACATGCCTTGTTTTCTCAAGCGCAGCGTCAGATGAAGCTGCATCAACTGCAGCGTGAACTTCGTCCATATACCAATATGGGTCAGTTTCAGGTTCCAGTCCCTCAGGCAACTTAGAAGGCAACTTCCCATTGACATCAATCTTTACTCCTATAATTTTTGAAGCTGCTACCAAGCTATCCTTGAAGTACTTTGACTCCTTCTCCTCAGCTGAAACTTTATGGACCATCTCACGTGCTTTACGGATCATCTCACCAATTACTATCGCGTCCTTCATCAATTGTCTGGCCACGGGACCCCTATATTCACCATGTGCATCTTCAAATGGTTCTTCTTCTTTGTATTCATCTGGCAGTTCTATTGGTAGTGCAACAGAACCACCTCCAAAGAAATCATCGTCGAGCTCTTTTTCCTGACGTTCCTTCAAAGTTTTTCCATCCCAGTTCACGAAAATAGGGAAACTTCTAGGCACAGTTTCCCTACCGATCCGAACCCTATCCACGTAGAAAAGCTGTGCCGAAAATGGAACAAGTCAATTAAAAGAATATATATCATAAGTTATTTTTAATGAATTGAATACTTACAACTAAGAACAATGTCGGCCCACCAAATACTTTTGTCTTGTCCGCCATCCATGATCTCTTGTGATCTATCAAACAACGCAATAGATACTCTCCCCAATTCCATGACTTGACTTCATTGATGTTCGCCAGAGCTGTAAATACGTACGGGTGTACTGTCCCATTAGTGCAACTCTCCATCAACGAGAAACACAAAGCGATGACGAAATGATGCTTAAACCATGTCCCGCCATCTGCACAGTCAATCATATGACGTAACACTGCCTTTATTTTGATTTTATCTCTTTTCACAACGCCGAAGAATGACATCCACTCTATAAAGAGCTCATTTACTGTCGTGCGCTCAAATTCCTTAATGATCTTTTTTCCCTTGGGAAATCCGTACACCCTGTAGACATCATCTTCCTCAATTTGAACCTTGGTCAAATTGTCAATCTCAAGTGTGCAATTCCTATTGTTGAATCTGTCCAGCACCCAATATGCCATTTTGGATGGCACCCTATTCACATTAAACCCCAATATCTATCCGAAACCAATATCCCGGACGGCAGCCTTCTGTGCATCGTTCAATTCAGCCAATTTTTTGAAGAAGGCTCTAGTTGTTGTACGAGTCTTCAGCTGCGGGTGGTCTGCTTTCTCCTTCGGCTGAACACCATTCTTGCTCTGCATAACGCGTCTTCTACATTTGACATTCTTTGGATTTGCAAAAACCTTTTTTTTGCCCCTCTTTCTCTTTGGTTCATTTGACATGGACTGATCTGTAAACATAATGAACAAACTAATTAGTTTAAAGAACACAACAACAAATATTAAATGAAAATTTATTTGTAATAAGTGTGAATAGAATTCGAACAGGATTCATAAATCAATTGAACAGATACATAAACTAAAAATAACTAATTAGTAAGAAGTAAAGCCACCATTATAAATTTATATCTCCCTTTCGAACATGCATCAAAACTGATTTGAACAGATAAATAAACTAAAAAAGAACTAACTTGTACCAAACCAAAAGTCATTTGATCAGATAAATAAACTAAAAAGAACTAACTTTAAAAAGTAAAAACTCATTGCAACAGATGCATAATATAAAAAGAACTTATTTGTAAAAAATAAAGCCACCATTACAAATATTTATTTATCTTTCGAACATGCATCAAAACTCATTTGAACAGCTACATAAACTAAAAAGAACTAACAGGTAAAAAGTAAAAACTCATTTCAATGTACACATAAACTACAAAGAAAAACAAGATTTGGAACATAATATATTATATACCTTCCACATTTTTCAATCCCGATGATTTGCCGGTTTTTTTCTTCTTTGATGCACGAGTAGATGACGATCCTTCGCCTATACATTATATTGTATTGATTAAATAAAAAATATTAACACTAAATGTATCACATAAAACAAAGAGAAAGAACAGAATATGAGCATACCTTTCTGCCTTTCTGCCTTTTCTTGCCTGTTTGAGCCTTTGTACCATCTGTACAAAGGAAATATAATCCATTATACAATTGACAATTAGCAACAATATAAATAAAACTATATTCGAAACCTAATCCATACCATCTAAAGCCTTTTCTTTGCCTTTTGCCGAACCCATACAGAATACCTACAGAGTTATATCATAAGTGAGAAACAAAGTAAAGACAAGAAGACGACAACCGTACGCACTAATCTGACAATTAAACCAAAGTAAAATGAGCAAACAATTCTGAAAATTATGGGGGGGACCATTAACTGTTTTAGGTAATTTCGTAGATCCGAAAGTTCGAAAGACGACAAAGAATTCTAAAATTAACATGGGACCATATTAATTTATTATCGACGCCATGTATATTTGAACACCCAAACTACAAGAATTTAGCTCATAGACAACAGATATTTAGTGTTGTCTATGTAGAAAGCGTCTGTTGTTGTCATCAGTGTTGTCTATTCTAGGGTGCTCATAGACAACAAATATATCTGTTGTCTATTTAAGCATAGACAACAGGTAAAAGGTAATAGATAACATATATTAACTATTGTCTATAATGATATAGACAACAAACCGAGCTATTATAGACAATAGTAAATATACGTTATTTACTATTGTCTATATTATTATACACTATACGTAACGTATGTTGTCTATTCTATGACATAATTTAAAATATTATTTTTATAATATTCAGATCCCTTGTTTTGTAATACAATTATACCAATATATATGAATAAATTAAAATACTAAAACATCAAATAACCAAACAATTCTCAAAAGCCATTAATAAAAACTCAATTAATACCATAAAAGTCAAATATCTTGTTTGACATTTCATCAAAAAACATTACATCCACAATTGTATCGTCTCTAACTACGTTTTGAATCATCTACTAAAAAATCTCTAATGTAATCTCCAATCTTGAGCATTCACCACCAATGATCCAATAAATTCACCATCGATATCCAATTAGCTTTCGTCTACATCCACTCTTTGGACAACAACAAAAGAGTACCTGTTCAGTAGCTAGAACTTTTTGCAAGTGATATTTGTTCCTTTTCTCTAAAGCACAAACACAAAGACAAAGATTATAGCATTTCAAATAATAATAATAATAAATTCAATATTAACACAGGTGTGTCTGAACCACAGATTATACATAGATTAGCTTAAGAAAAATTACAAACTTCAGCCAGACATATTGGATTTCTATCCATCAGCAACAAACTTCAAGTAATACAAACACTAGCAAGGATAGAGATTCCAATATTTAATTGATCAATGCAGTAATAGTTGGGCAAGAAATATCCTAAATTGACTAATTCTAATTGGTGATGTAACACGAGTTATTGATGAAAAAAAAGACAAGAAAACCACTATAACAACATTACCTTCCATTATTCAAAAATACCAAATTGATTTGTAATCTGCTCAAAATCTCGCTGGTCTAGGTACAAAATACGAACATCTCCATTTAGGTGAGATGCCTTCAACATTAGTTCCTTCAACATGAGTCATTTTTTTTAACCAAATCAGCAAAGTGCTCCACATACTTGTCCTATAAAAGCAAGATTTAGAATATTCCAAGCAATTAATATTCTGTATGTTATGACACTCTAAAATCATCATACAAGAATTTACCTCCTCCATGCACAAGAAGAGATGAATAAAGGCCAAATGGTTGCATACCTGGACATCATTCAGTTTGATGGGTTCAAGATATTGTTTGAAACAGACCCATGCTGGAACCCTATGAGAAAAAATATCCTCATAAATGCAAGCTTCGAGAGAAACAATATCTAGCATAGTATTATACTCCCTCCGTCCGCCAAAAGTAGACCATTTTGATTGGGCACGGGAATTAATAAAATTTGTGATGATTTTGATGTAGTGGAGAAAGGGTCCCACCACTTTATGAGATGTGTGGTTGAGATTGAATTTAATGTGAGTTTTTTTGTAAATAAAGAGTGTTTGTAAGGATAAAAGATTAAAGTGGGTGGTGGGACCATTTCCATAATAGGAAAGTGGTCTACTCTTTGCGGACGCCCAATATAGTAAAAATGGTCTACTTTTGGCGGACGGAGGGAGTAGTAAAATACTACTCCCTCTGTCCGCCAAGATTATGTCACAATTACTATATTGGGCGTCTGTCAAGATTATGTCACTTTCCTTTTATGGAAATGGTCCCACCATCCTCTTTAATATTTTATCCTTACTAACACTCTTTATTTACAAAAAAACCACTCAAAATTCAATCTCAACCACTCATCTCATAAAGTGGTGGGACCCTTTCTCCACTACATCAAAATCATCACCAATTTTATTAAATCTCGTGCCCAAGCAAATTGCCATAATCTTGGCGGACGGAGGGAGTAACACTCAATGCATAAAGTAGACATATGTTTGATGCTCACAGACATCAAGACTACACTAGTCAAGAACATAAAGTGAAGCACCCTGCACATAGAATGTAGTAGCCCGCTATTTTATTTTATGATTAAGAGCAATAAATGCAATATTTATTTTTACATCTTTCAGTTGATTTAATCCAGTGATTAATATTCAGTTAATTCAGCTCAGAGTTCTGAATTAGATGCCATTACCTAAGATGGCCACGATTGAATTATTGAGTAGTCAATGATTTATTTCAGAATGATAATTGACTTAGCGAAGTCGAGTTATTATTTTATTTGTAATCGAAATATTATTTCTATTTATTACTTTACTCAGTCGTGGATTTAATCCCGACTAATAGAGCGAGTTAAATTAGATATTTAATTCGCAGAGGCTTTATAAAGATTAGTAGAATCCGAAAAAATTAGATTTACAGATCCTCAATTGATACAAAAACTACTATGGGATTCTATTTGTCACCTCAAGACTTTCCAACACTCACAATCATAGTCCTCTTTCATACTCTATTGCATACTACACGCATGCTCTCCAACAAATACCATCAACAATCATTTCTACACTACTATTCACTATCTAGTGCAAAAAGAAAAAAAGAAAAGAGTGCTACTTTATCAAAAGAAGGAAAAGAGAGAGTAGGAAGAGGAAACGTGTGTGCAAAAGGGCTGCTACAACAGCAACATTTCCCCTCTGCAGCCTTAATTCACGCAAGGTCAAAAAGGGCTGCTACAACAGCAACATTTCCCCTCTGCAGCCTTAATTCACGCAAGGTCAAAAAGGGCTGCTACAACAGCAACATTTCCCCTCTGCAGCCTTAATTCACGCAAGGTCCATCAGCCACCCTATGCCTTACCCATCATTTCAAATCTCTAAGGGCAGCCACCATACGCCTCCACCCATCTATATCAGCCAACAATCCTTTGTTTCTTCCTTAGACACCAGAAATTTGAGGGAAAGAGATAGAGCTTGCAAAGCTTCTACCGGAACTTCGAAGAGTTCTTCTCCTGCTGAAATCAACAACAGTCTCAAACACATAACATTTTGCAAGGTGAAGCGCGAGAGTAATAATAGCCAGTCAAGGAGCTACTTTACCAAAGCAAAAGTTGCTATCAGGTGGGCATTACTTTCATATATACTAAATGAGTTTAAATGTTACGTTCAAGCAAGTTATTTCATGATAAAATCTTTAAGTTAAAGTTATTTCAAGTATTGTCTTGCCATAAAATGTTTAAATTTTAGTATGATATCTATCTGCTTTGGCTTTGCCAATGATGCAATCGAATTCGGGTCCTGAGCAGTTGATAGCTATCCTGCCAGGACTAGTGTACACCAGTGACCGTGAGTCATCTAGCGGGTTGGCCGGTCAAGTGTCCGTGAGAGGTGGCCACCTCTCCGACACAGAGTTCCAGATATGATAGATTACAAGAGAACTTAGTCTGCAGACGAACTTTAAGAATCACAAATGAATTTAGTAAGCTTGGGCCTTTTAGCTAAAACTCCCTTGCTGTACTGTTTATGATGGCATGACAATTTATAGTTTTTACGCAATGATGTGTATATCTAGGCATACGTGCCCACTGAGTACTCTCGTACTCAGCCCTGCATATATTTCTAAATGTGCAGGTTGAGCAGTGGCTGATGAAGATGAAGTGAAGAGCGGAGCTTTTGTCAAAAGTTAAATGAATGAACTCGTGGATACATGTCTTCATACATGTAATCAGAACCTTATTCCGCTGCGTACTCAGAAATTTTATGTTATTTTGGCTAAGTCGGAGTTATCCGAATTTACTAGTTATTTGAGTCTCTACGACTAAACCTCCGTTATATTATAAATATCCCTTTTGTTAAAAATGATGAAATGCGATCCTTCCTTGTTTGATTATTCCCCTTTCTACCCCGCTTCTAATCTCCCTCCATTAGTCACGGTTTCCCCGGCTTAATTATCCTTAATTAAGGCCGGTCGTGACAGAATGGTATCAGAGCAGTTCATTTGCTCTGAACCCTAGAGTTAGCCCATTTTTCTAGTATGATCACTAGTATATATGAGTCAGTCAACCAAAGCTCATCACTTCATCACATCGTCCTGCTCAGCAAGAAAAGAGGTGGTAATGATTTTAAAACATTGAGAAGTTCACGTTCTATATGAATGTATTGATGCTTACATTAAAGTTTTATGCTTTATTGATTGATTAGATATCTCAATAAACTTAGATGCGTTAAGAATGCATGATCACTGTTACGAGAAGAACAATAGAAGCTAAAAACTCAGTTATATTTCACTATAGCCATGGTGAAGAGCTAAGAAAGATGAAGAGAATCCAATAAAAGTAGTGCAAGCGGAGTGCCATGCACGAATCACTGACGCAGGCATTGTTCTTCATTCAGGTTGTTCATGCAAAACGGAACACCTAATCGACTATTGCCTTATTCAATGATAGTTTAAGTATGATATTGCTTATAGCGATGAGTGTGACTTATGTAATCAGTTAGCTAATCCCTAATAAGTTGAGACTCACTTCTAGCCTCGATTATCACTAGCTATGGCTTGAGGATAACTTTCATGATTCATCAATGAACTTCAGGGTTAGACTTACGAGGGGTCAAAATGCTTTGTATATGATGTTAATAATTCGATTAAAGCTATCAGCTTATAGTTTCAGATATTTGGAACCATTCTGCTTACAGTACCTATCGTATTAGATGAGGACATGACTGAGAATCCCTATTGATTACGATCACCTACTACGAATTTGAAAGACGAGATGTGATATGGGTACTAACAATTACCAACCATTATGATTGATCATAAAAGTTTACGCAAGTGGGTAAGACGAGAGAAGTTCTCGAAGATGGTTCAGAGTTTAATAATAGCTAGAAGCGCCGACAGTGGATCAATGCTGAAACAAATGAATTAAGATTCTAATGAGACCCTAAGGATATACTCAAGATAAGTATACATACCTTAACCTATCGAGGACATCGCCTCAGTTAGAATGTCTTGGATTAGGTATTTAGTCTGGTAGCCGGAATGAGAGCATTGACTAAAGTCATTGCATGACTTAGCATTACGTATGGTGACACGTACCCTATAAAGGTGCTCAGATGAGCAAAAGCTATTTCATTATTGAATGTGTGATGATTCAGAAGGTCTTTTGCAATAACACGGAAGAGTACTTCAAATTATATGGTTGCATTTCAAGCGCTATGTGAAGAAAACACTAAGTACTAGAAGTACTACATAAAGATCATGTAGAGGAAGATTGTTGAGTAAGGTCGAGCCTACCTTATTTCGCCTATAGAAGATGTTTAAGGATTGCATTAAACTAGGAGGCAGACTCCAAGTTTGAGAAGCTCTAGAATATTCTCAAGGACATGTTCAAGATGTTAAGAAGAAAGTGGTGATTTTAGACCAAATATACCTTTTGCAGCCAATGGACAAGAGTTGCCAAGTTCGGAAAAGTATTTCCGAGTGACTGAGAAGTAGTTGTGTAGGACCTGGCCAGTCCACATGACCAAAATATCAGTAGTCGTCATATATGGGTCTCTAAACCTATATATTTAAACTTTCATTTGAAAAGCCAAGCGGGTTCAGATTATTAGGTCATTTCGTTTCGACCTTTTAGTCAATTCATTTCTACCCTAAGGCCATTTCTTTTCAATCATCTGACAAAATTGTTGATTCACTTCACTTTGCGTAATTGCCATTTGTGACTTTAATCATTGTGGTTTGTTAGTTGTTAGTAGATTTCCGGTGACCTAAAGACAAACAAGTATTCACCAGATTAAATCCATCAAACAAGTATGCCTCGACCCAAGGGTCAATCACATGATGCAGTTAGACCATCTCTTATGGATTTGGTAGAACGTTATTATTTTTTTTTAGAAAACAATGATTGTTCTGATGTTTTTGTATGCCCCTATGTTGGCTTAGTTATGTTTGACTAGTATTAGTACGAAAAAAAAAAAAAAAAAACTGGTTCCATGACCAAATTAGTTGGTGATGGCATTGCTAGACAGCCAGTTCATCATGAGTAGTACTTGGATAGATCAATATATCTAGATCCATATGTTAATGTAGAAGTTCTCATCGAAACAATTTTCTTATGTCTTTTTAGCGACCTTATCGATCTTTTGCGGCAAGTCACTTCCGCCACATTTTACTTATATGCTTGCACGAGGAAGAGTGCGAGCAAGATTTGAGAATCAAGAATCGGTTTACAGAAGTGATGATATGCATATGTATGTATTGATGACTACGTGTCAACTCATCAGTACGCCACCAAAACAAGGGAGTCCGAGAAGAAGAGGAAGAATTCCACGAGATAATGAAAAAGGGCCAGTACCATGGCTAGAACAATATAACGCCACTAACCATACAACAAAAACGTAGAATAGAAGAACTATTTCTACGAGGAAACCCACCTGTCTTCGATAGGATAGGAGATCCAACAAAGGCTGAGACTTGGGTACAAGCTAGTGAGCGCATCTTCAATTTCTTGCGCTGCACAGATCTGGAACGTCTTACTTGCGTATCCTTTCAGCTGACTTATGGTGGGAAGCAAGGAGGAAGACAATGACAATTGAGTAGTTAGGAAATTTAACGTGGCTATGACACCTCAAAATAGATGGGGATAACAAGTATGGGACTCCACCCTGCCCAAAGTGGAACAAAAACCATGGGAAACTCTCCAGGACTGGTAATGAAGGTTGTTGCATAGCAACTGGAATGAACATTATACAAATCGTTACCCGAATAAGCAACAAAAGGCGGGTCTCAGGCTAAACTCGCCTGCTCAGACTCTGCATTTGAGCAATCCAAGCTTTGCCCAACCATACCAAGAGCAGTAACCACACCAGCGATAGCAACAACAACAATAATAGCACATGTGTGCTTGAATTTAGAGCTGAGCATAAAAATTATTCAAGTTGGAGTGAACAACTCGTATGTTATGCCGATGAGAGACATATACATAATTTTAGGAATGGAATGGATAGTTGAGAACTATGCCACCATCATTTGCAATGAAAATCAAATTTCTTTTCGACCACGGGGAAGAAACTGACACGTTTTCATGGGATCAGCATGGGTAGGAGAAAGACGATCATCTCCGTCGCTCAAGCAACAAAGATGATAAGAAAATGGTGTCCACCCTACCTTGTGTAGTTGCACAGAAAACTAAAAACCGAGAAAAGTATAGGAAACGTGACAATCGTACGTGAATTTCCAAATGTTTCCTGGAGATTTCACCGGGGTGCACCCGTTCTTTTTGTAAAAGAATAAAGATGGCACATTGAGAATGTGTATCCTCTACCGAGGATACACATCAACTTATAGAGAGTTGAACAGGGTGACACTCAAGGACAGGTATCCTCTATCGAGGATAGACGACTTCTTCAAGCAGCTCAGAGGAGTGAGTGTGTCCTCAAAGCTAGATTTAAGGTCTAGGTACCATCAACTATAGATTCGATGAGAAGATGTACCCAAGATGGTCTTCCGAACCAGATATAGACTCTATGAGTTCGTAGTGGTGTCATTTGGATTGACCAATGCACTAGCCATGTTTGTGGACCTCATGAACCGAGTGTTCCACCCATACTTAGGCAAGTTGTCTTAGTTTTCGTAGATGATGTCTTGATCTACTCGAGGAACGAAAAGGACCATGAGAAACACCTGAGGATAGTCTTAAAAATATTGAAAACAAAGCATCTTTATGTTAAGTTCTGCAAGTGCGAATTATGGCTCAGCAAAGTCACGTTTTCGGGACATATTATCTCATTAGAAAGGATCAAAGTGCACCCTGAGGAAGTACAAGTTGTACATGAGTGGAGATCGCCTACTAACCCCAATGAGATCAAAAGTTTCTTGGAACTAGCAAGTTGCTATCAGAGATTAATAGAAGGATTTTCCAAAATAGCAAGACCAATGACCCTATTACTCAGGAAGGGAATTAAATTTCCTTGGACAAGAGTATGTGAAAAAAAAAAAAAAATATATTTCCAGAAGCTCAAGGAGAAGTTAACCATAGCTGTTTCAGCAGCTAACAAAGAATATGTGATTTATACAGACGTGTCCAAGGAGAGTACTTAGTTGCATGTTAACGCAAGAAGGAAGAGTGGCAACATACGCATCACGATAGCATTAACCACATGAATTGAACTAGCCAACTCATAAACTAGAATTAACTGCAGTAAAGACCATAAAAATTTGAAATACTTTTTCGAGATATTTTTTTTCGAGCAAGAAGATCTTAACATGAGACAGTAAAGATGGCTCGAACTAGCGCAGGACCGCGACTTAGTATTAACTACCACCCAGGCAGAGCTAACAAGGTAGACGACTCATTGAGTCGTAAGACTCAACTTAAGTTGGGATCTCCCCTCACTCAGGAAGAGGAACCCATGAAAGATTTTAGTAGAATGAATTTAGAAGTGGTTCAACCACTAGAATCTGTAGAAGGGATTATTGCCACGATGGTAATAACATCCAACTTTATAGGAAAGCTGATAATGCGCAAAAAAAAAAAAAAAAAAAAAAAAAAGGAATGAGACCTTGGAGAAAATACGTTTAGCAATAAGATCAGGAGACGTATCATGAGACGTGGATAATGCGTTAATGTTGATCAAAGATTGTGTGTATTCACACGATGAACAATTCAGAGATGAGATAATGAGCGAAGCTCATGACACGCCATATACTGGCCACCCGGGAAGCATAAAATGTACAAAGACTTGAAAGAAGAATTCCGATGGAAAGATATAGCTACACTTGTTGAGAGATGCCTAGCATGCCAACGAGTGAAGGCTTTACACCATAGACCATATGAAAAATTACAACCATTGGAGATTTCATAATGGAAGTTAGAGCACTTTGCAACAGATGTCGTGACTAGTTTACGAAGTCGAAAAGAGGGAGTGCTGACATCTGGGTAATAGTGGAGCGACTTGCGAAATGAGCTCGTTTATATTAATACCGATCAAATACGGATCAGACAAGTTAGACCAATTATATGTTTGAGAAATTGTGCGCTCCACGGTATGCTCGTGTCAATCACTTTGGACTGAGATTCGAAGTTTACATCCAGATTATGTATGAACTTGTAGAAGAAATTAGGCACAAGGTTAAATTTCAGTACTACCTTTTGCCCACAAACATATAGATGGTTGAGAGAATAATTCAGACTCTCGAAGACACGTTAAAAGTAGTACAAGGCAAAGGTGAAAGTGATGAACAGTGATGTCATCGATTGAGTTTGCCTACAATAATAGTTATCAGGCAACAATCAATATGGCGCCTTATGAGGTAATGCATGGAAGAAAATATAGATCACCACTCTACTGAGATAAAGTAGGTGAAAGGAGAATTTGAGGACCAGACACGATGAATGAGATGATTGAGATAGTCTGACAGAAATCAAGATGAGAGAGTACCCAGAACCTTTTTGCAATGATATGCAAATTTCGGGACGAAATTTTTGTTAAGAGGGGTAGTATGTAGTAGCCCGCTATTTTATTTTATGATTAAGAGCAATAAATGCAATATTTATTTTTACATCTTTCAGTTGATTTAATCCAGTGATTAATATTCAGTTAATTCAGCTCAGAGTTCTGAATTAGATGCCATTACCTAAGATGGCCACGATTGAATTATTGAGTAGTCAATGATTTATTTCAGAATGATAATTGACTTAGCGAAGTCGAGTTATTATTTTATTTGTAATCGAAATATTATTTCTATTTATTACTTTACTCAGTCGTGGATTTAATCCCGACTAATAGAGCGAGTTAAATTAGATATTTAATTCGCAGAGGCTTTATAAAGATTAGTAGAATCCGAAAAAATTAGATTTACAGATCCTCAATTGATACAAAAACTACTATGGGATTCTATTTGTCACCTCAAGACTTTCCAACACTCACAATCATAGTCCTCTTTCATACTCTATTGCATACTACACGCATGCTCTCCAACAAATACCATCAACAATCATTTCTACACTACTATTCACTATCTAGTGCAAAAAGAAAAAAAGAAAAGAGTGCTACTTTATCAAAAGAAGGAAAAGAGAGAGTAGGAAGAGGAAACGTGTGTGCAAAAGGGCTGCTACAACAGCAACATTTCCCCTCTGCAGCCTTAATTCACGCAAGGTCAAAAAGGGCTGCTACAACAGCAACATTTCCCCTCTGCAGCCTTAATTCACGCAAGGTCAAAAAGGGCTGCTACAACAGCAACATTTCCCCTCTGCAGCCTTAATTCACGCAAGGTCCATCAGCCACCCTATGCCTTACCCATCATTTCAAATCTCTAAGGGCAGCCACCATACGCCTCCACCCATCTATATCAGCCAACAATCCTTTGTTTCTTCCTTAGACACCAGAAATTTGAGGGAAAGAGATAGAGCTTGCAAAGCTTCTACCGGAACTTCGAAGAGTTCTTCTCCTGCTGAAATCAACAACAGTCTCAAACACATAACATTTTGCAAGGTGAAGCGCGAGAGTAATAATAGCCAGTCAAGGAGCTACTTTACCAAAGCAAAAGTTGCTATCAGGTGGGCATTACTTTCATATATACTAAATGAGTTTAAATGTTACGTTCAAGCAAGTTATTTCATGATAAAATCTTTAAGTTAAAGTTATTTCAAGTATTGTCTTGCCATAAAATGTTTAAATTTTAGTATGATATCTATCTGCTTTGGCTTTGCCAATGATGCAATCGAATTCGGGTCCTGAGCAGTTGATAGCTATCCTGCCAGGACTAGTGTACACCAGTGACCGTGAGTCATCTAGCGGGTTGGCCGGTCAAGTGTCCGTGAGAGGTGGCCACCTCTCCGACACAGAGTTCCAGATATGATAGATTACAAGAGAACTTAGTCTGCAGACGAACTTTAAGAATCACAAATGAATTTAGTAAGCTTGGGCCTTTTAGCTAAAACTCCCTTGCTGTACTGTTTATGATGGCATGACAATTTATAGTTTTTACGCAATGATGTGTATATCTAGGCATACGTGCCCACTGAGTACTCTCGTACTCAGCCCTGCATATATTTCTAAATGTGCAGGTTGAGCAGTGGCTGATGAAGATGAAGTGAAGAGCGGAGCTTTTGTCAAAAGTTAA
This sequence comes from Salvia miltiorrhiza, assembly GCF_028751815.1. Classification (NCBI taxonomy): domain Eukaryota; kingdom Viridiplantae; phylum Streptophyta; class Magnoliopsida; order Lamiales; family Lamiaceae; genus Salvia; species Salvia miltiorrhiza. The sequence goes on along the minus strand of NW_026651437.1, from coordinate 172,909 downwards.
ATGAATGAACTCGTGGATACATGTCTTCATACATGTAATCAGAACCTTATTCCGCTGCGTACTCAGAAATTTTATGTTATTTTGGCTAAGTCGGAGTTATCCGAATTTACTAGTTATTTGAGTCTCTACGACTAAACCTCCGTTATATTATAAATATCCCTTTTGTTAAAAATGATGAAATGCGATCCTTCCTTGTTTGATTATTCCCCTTTCTACCCCGCTTCTAATCTCCCTCCATTAGTCACGGTTTCCCCGGCTTAATTATCCTTAATTAAGGCCGGTCGTGACAGAATGGTATCAGAGCAGTTCATTTGCTCTGAACCCTAGAGTTAGCCCATTTTTCTAGTATGATCACTAGTATATATGAGTCAGTCAACCAAAGCTCATCACTTCATCACATCGTCCTGCTCAGCAAGAAAAGAGGTGGTAATGATTTTAAAACATTGAGAAGTTCACGTTCTATATGAATGTATTGATGCTTACATTAAAGTTTTATGCTTTATTGATTGATTAGATATCTCAATAAACTTAGATGCGTTAAGAATGCATGATCACTGTTACGAGAAGAACAATAGAAGCTAAAAACTCAGTTATATTTCACTATAGCCATGGTGAAGAGCTAAGAAAGATGAAGAGAATCCAATAAAAGTAGTGCAAGCGGAGTGCCATGCACGAATCACTGACGCAGGCATTGTTCTTCATTCAGGTTGTTCATGCAAAACGGAACACCTAATCGACTATTGCCTTATTCAATGATAGTTTAAGTATGATATTGCTTATAGCGATGAGTGTGACTTATGTAATCAGTTAGCTAATCCCTAATAAGTTGAGACTCACTTCTAGCCTCGATTATCACTAGCTATGGCTTGAGGATAACTTTCATGATTCATCAATGAACTTCAGGGTTAGACTTACGAGGGGTCAAAATGCTTTGTATATGATGTTAATAATTCGATTAAAGCTATCAGCTTATAGTTTCAGATATTTGGAACCATTCTGCTTACAGTACCTATCGTATTAGATGAGGACATGACTGAGAATCCCTATTGATTACGATCACCTACTACGAATTTGAAAGACGAGATGTGATATGGGTACTAACAATTACCAACCATTATGATTGATCATAAAAGTTTACGCAAGTGGGTAAGACGAGAGAAGTTCTCGAAGATGGTTCAGAGTTTAATAATAGCTAGAAGCGCCGACAGTGGATCAATGCTGAAACAAATGAATTAAGATTCTAATGAGACCCTAAGGATATACTCAAGATAAGTATACATACCTTAACCTATCGAGGACATCGCCTCAGTTAGAATGTCTTGGATTAGGTATTTAGTCTGGTAGCCGGAATGAGAGCATTGACTAAAGTCATTGCATGACTTAGCATTACGTATGGTGACACGTACCCTATAAAGGTGCTCAGATGAGCAAAAGCTATTTCATTATTGAATGTGTGATGATTCAGAAGGTCTTTTGCAATAACACGGAAGAGTACTTCAAATTATATGGTTGCATTTCAAGCGCTATGTGAAGAAAACACTAAGTACTAGAAGTACTACATAAAGATCATGTAGAGGAAGATTGTTGAGTAAGGTCGAGCCTACCTTATTTCGCCTATAGAAGATGTTTAAGGATTGCATTAAACTAGGAGGCAGACTCCAAGTTTGAGAAGCTCTAGAATATTCTCAAGGACATGTTCAAGATGTTAAGAAGAAAGTGGTGATTTTAGACCAAATATACCTTTTGCAGCCAATGGACAAGAGTTGCCAAGTTCGGAAAAGTATTTCCGAGTGACTGAGAAGTAGTTGTGTAGGACCTGGCCAGTCCACATGACCAAAATATCAGTAGTCGTCATATATGGGTCTCTAAACCTATATATTTAAACTTTCATTTGAAAAGCCAAGCGGGTTCAGATTATTAGGTCATTTCGTTTCGACATTTTAGTCAATTCATTTCTACCCTAAGGCCATTTCTTTTCAATCATCTGACAAAATTGTTGATTCACTTCACTTTGCGTAATTGCCATTTGTGACTTTAATCATTGTGGTTTGTTAGTTGTTAGTAGATTTCCGGTGACCTAAAGACAAACAAGTATTCACCAGATTAAATCCATCAAACAAGTATGCCTCGACCCAAGGGTCAATCACATGATGCAGTTAGACCATCTCTTATGGATTTGGTAGAACGTTATTATTTTTTTTTAGAAAACAATGATTGTTCTGATGTTTTTGTATGCCCCTATGTTGGCTTAGTTATGTTTGACTAGTATTAGTACGAAAAAAAAAAAAAAAAACTGGTTCCATGACCAAATTAGTTGGTGATGGCATTGCTAGACAGCCAGTTCATCATGAGTAGTACTTGGATAGATCAATATATCTAGATCCATATGTTAATGTAGAAGTTCTCATCGAAACAATTTTCTTATGTCTTTTTAGCGACCTTATCGATCTTTTGCGGCAAGTCACTTCCGCCACATTTTACTTATATGCTTGCACGAGGAAGAGTGCGAGCAAGATTTGAGAATCAAGAATCGGTTTACAGAAGTGATGATATGCATATGTATGTATTGATGACTACGTGTCAACTCATCAGTACGCCACCAAAACAAGGGAGTCCGAGAAGAAGAGGAAGAATTCCACGAGATAATGAAAAAGGGCCAGTACCATGGCTAGAACAATATAACGCCACTAACCATACAACAAAAACGTAGAATAGAAGAACTATTTCTACGAGGAAACCCACCTGTCTTCGATAGGATAGGAGATCCAACAGAAAAAAATTTCCATAAACAGAAAAAAAAAATTCAAATAAAATCAAGAATAAACACCTCTATAGCTGAGTGAATTGCAGTAAACGTTGAGGATGAAGGGGGTGATGGTCCCTCTGATTAGAACAGAGCAAAGAAGAATTCAATTAATCAACGTAAAATAGATCAAAATTTATATCGCACTGAACCAAAAACAAATCTGAAAACAATAGAGCAGTTGCCTAAAATTAGCCAAATGTGAAAACAAATTAAAAAGCCCTAGTCATTTTTTTTAAATCGGACCTGGAGATAGAGGAGAAGAATGAACGAAGGTAAGGTGACGGCCGCAGCAAGGTGGTCACGAGTTCGCTGAGCTTTGGTGCTCCGGCGAAAATAGAATCACCGACGCTGCGTCAAGCAGATCAGTGGTGGCGCCGTATCGAGCAGAGCAGGGGCGACGGCGCGGAGAGCAGAGCAGGGGCAGCGCTGCGGCGAAAAGAGGATGGCGGCGGTGCAGCGAGCAGCGGAAGGGCAGACAACGGCGACCAGACACGACGGAGAGCAGAGGAAGGGCGAACGGCAGTTCAGGGTAAAAAAGAGGGGCGAGATGGGTGGGTAAGGTATTTTTGTTGTTGTGATTTTTAATTAAATTAGACAAGTGTATTTTTACTTAAATTATATAAGTGTTTCCAAAACATGTTTAATGAATTAATAGAAAACATTTACGCTGGTGTATTGTCTATAACGTTAAATAAAAACAACATTGATAAGGATGCGTTGTCTATTGTATTAATAGATAATAAATATGATAGTCTGATGTTTAAGAGCAGTAATAGACAACACATTCTGAAACAGGTTGTCTATGACCATATTTTTTTATGGTTATAGACAACAGATTTGACCATGTATGTTGTCTATATAACAATTGACAACACCATTCATTAAAACATGTTGTCTATATGCTTAATTCTTGTAGTATCTTGTCGAAAGAATGTGCTACTGAAATCCATAGATCTAAACTATATTCAAAATTCGAACAAAAAAAATATCGGAATCCCTAAAAGAACCAACACCGGTGAGATCGAAAATTTCCAAACTAATACGAACAAAATCAAAAAACACTATAGAAAGTTCGAAGAAAAACAAAATTAAAGAACAATCGATGAAAAAACGAACAAAACCAATGAAACCAACTCACCTTTTAATTATTTGTTCGAAATCTTCTCTTACAAGTCGAAATCGAACTCGAAATAGCCGAAGAATTGCAGGAGTCGCCGATTCGCCGGAAAAAACCCTAGATCTAGTGGGTTTGGTATGCGGTGGTTGTGAAGAAGGTAGGTGAAAGTAAATGTTCAGTAATTATCGCGATTTCCGTTTTTTTACTATGTTCAATTTACTATTTCGCCCTTTTTTAATTAAAATCAGTATTTTATAGTTTAAAATCAGTCATTAATTTTATAAAAATCAGCCTGCCGAAATAAATAGGAACCGCTAGATCTAGTGTTTTCTATGGCTAAGATCTATTCTTTATTCTCTATACATAAGTGTATTCTTTGTTGAACCCTACCCTATATATATATATATATAGAGAGAGAGAGAGAGAAGGGTTCAACACAGAAGCTAAATATTGTGGAGAATAGAGAATTCGTAAAATAAAAACGAACAGATCTATAATTTTAATGAACAGATCAATGTACCGCATGAACAGCAATTTGCCCCGGGTTCGAATCCTGGTGGCGGCGAGTTTTTCTATATTTTTACTAAATACGTCTGTTCATTAGTTATGTTGATCTGTTCGTAAAATATATAGATTTGTTCATGATGAATAAAAAGATAATTCTCTGTTGAACTCAATCCTATATATATATATATATATATATATATATATATGAAATGGTTCCAACGAGATACCTCATATATGGTAAGATTTTAGATTGATTTGTATGTGTTGATTTAATGTATCTTATGGTTGATATTTAACTGGAGGACAAATTTTTTACCTGGGTTTGAATCCTGTAATAAGTGAAAATTTTATAAATATTTTTAATATCGTTATTCAACACTATGTACTGTCTTATTTATTATTCTCACTTCTCACGGAATATATATATATATATATATATATATATATATATATATATATATTTATATATTTCACTTCTCACCTGGTTCTAATACTGAAAACTACAATTTTTATAAGAACATGAGAATTATTAAAATTATTGGATCTGCTGTAAAAATTAATGCATTTGTTGCTAAATTTACTACATTTGAAAAAATAAAAAATTCGCTATCTTTAAGATTAAACTCGGATGCTGCATTCATCCACCAAGTTAATATATATTTACATAAATCTTGATGATCGAAATGTTGAAAATAATTATTCGTTCTTATTTGAACATCTCCCCGTACATACATAATGCTTTGATAAGTGGCCCTTTAAACTGTTCCAGCGCAACTCATCACCTATCTAGAAACAAGTAAAACGTAAATTTGAAGAAGAACAAACCGCAACTTTTAACATATGTGTAAAAGTAAAATTGTCGTGGAAATTCATTGTTGGTATGTTCTGGATAAACTTTTTTTGAAAAAAAATAAATAAAATACATTATTTAACATGAAAGTGAAATCTAGACATCCATTTAGTCCATATCTATGGGATGTCGAAAATTACAAGAGATATTTAAATATAATCAAATAAGCAACTCGCACGTAGGCGAGATCTCTTCATCACACAAAGATAGAAAAATAACTACACGCAAGAGGAAACACTATACACAATTTATATAAAGGTGGGAACACTATCCACAACCCACCCAAAGGTGAAAACATAAACTTTATTCTTGTCAGTTTCATATCATGCTTTTTGAATGGACAAATTAAAACATATGAGAAAGATTTGGAAGACGGACTTTCCTCCGCGGCTTTCAGATATTGCTTCTTCTGTTTTATCTTAATATAAGCTTCCTTTTTCTCTAAAAAAAAAAAACATATATACATGTAATTGTTTGTATATATTTTTCTCCGGTCTATTTAATAACTTTTACATTGGTTAATTACAAAATATTGATATATTTAGTTAGTCAAGTCTTTTAATTTATTTCACTGAAAGGAAAAAAAAATAGCCTGTTCTGAGTTGGGTTAGAGATAAACCAAAATACAAACTTGATTGGACCAATATATGGGATCACAAAAAAGAAAAAAAGAAAAAAGAAAGTACATATTACTTTCTTCTTTAATTAAGTGGTAAGTAGTGGAGAATGGAGATGATGCATAAAGTTTTATACCATTTTAAAGTCGAAGCACACTTCTCTCTTCTTTAGTGAAAGTGGGGATAATGTGTAAAAAACTTGAGGTGGGGGTCTTGGATACGTACGGCCGGGACCGCCTCCATCTCCTTTCTTTTAATTTGTTTTGATTAATTAACTTATAGTTAAATCTAATTAATTAATAACTACATGCATCTTAATTGAAGAACAATAAATTTCAATAAAAGATTATTAAATCTTAATTAGATAGTAATTATTCTAACTAAAATTAATCATAATTGAAGACTAATAAACTTTGGGTGAAGACTAATTAACAAATCTGTACAAGTTGTATCACATTTCTATAAAAGGAATTTTGGGGTTTGGGGACCAATTGCATAGCTTATCGGTCCATTTCTCGATGGCTGCACCGACAACCCAAAATCACTTCAAACATACAATGCTTCACGCTCGGGTGAGTCGACCTCCATGTGTACCCGCCTGGGTTATCAATCTTCTTAAATGTTAGCGTGCAGGCTTTGGATAGGCCTACTGGCTCCATCAACACACTGTGTAAAAGTAATTTAAAAAATTATTTATTATACGAGAAACAATACTCCATCCGTCCACGAATTAAAGCCCTACTTGCACTTAAATTTTTGTCCACCAATTAAAGCCCTATTGTGTTTTTTTGTACATTTTTACTCTTCTTCTTTTCCTATATTTACTACCATTTGTCACTAATGGACCCACCTTACAACAACTTTATCATTTTTATATTTTATGTTTATTACACTTTATCACTAGTGGACTCACCACACAACACCTTTAACACTTTAGTCAACTACTTTATCACTTTAGTCAACTACCCTTATATTTCACCCACAACACATTTTTCAGCTTTCTTAGTCTCCGTGCCCACCCTCAAATGGGGCTTTAAATTAAAATATTTACCCAGTATGATTCCTCTGAAATATAATCCTCTCTCCGTCCCTAGCCGAGCTGGCTCTGATATCGGCAGCTATAGGGCCTCTGGGCCTTATAGCCCGTGAACTACTAGCAGAGGCCTAGGGAGTCGCAGAAATATGCGGCCCAGACCCCTTAGATGTGTCACCGGTCTCATCCTGTGCAGACCGAGAAGACCGACCAAACCCTAAGAAACCTCTACGACTAGACATGTTACCTGTTTCAAATTGATTCAGATAAGCATAGACACAAATAAAATATCCTAACTTCCAAGTGTTCAACTCAACTTGTTATGTGAATTTAGAAATACATTAACAAATAAAATAACAAACATAACACAAATAAAATAACAAACATAACACAAACCTAATCATCACTACTGTCCTCATCAGACGTCAACGGTTGATCGTCGTCTTCTGGTTTATCGTCATCTTCAATGTCAACGATTCCACCGAGGGGATGAACAAGAAGTGGCGGGTCAATGTCTACAGTTGTGTGGGTAGACATAATAGTAACCACCTCTTCTTGAAACAGTTGATCTAATGTTGAGTTAGATGCGGCATCTCTCTAACATGTGGTTTTAGCCTTTATGCTCATGAATTGAGTCGTCCAGGATAACTGTGAGTAAGTGTCACAGGATGGGTATAATGGATTATCGGCTGCGTTCAACATGTCATAAATTTGTTAAGCGTCAGGATTGGGCGGCTCCACCAGATTTGAAAGATCTTGGTAATTACTAGGTCCAGCATGATCATGCATCATCCTTTCGTAGTTATTGTATGACCCATCATCCTCATCCATTACTTGGTAATTACTAGGTCCAGCATGTTCTGTCGGCATATACATCGGTGTTCCCCGTGATAAACTCAGGTTGTGTAATTGAGGACAAATCCACGCCTACTAACATGTTCTCTGACTGTAGGTACAGATAAAAAGGATGCATTCTTGCACTTATTACACTGGCACCTAATGTTACCTTCTCTATCTGTGTACGCCGTTTGATTTATCGCATACTCAAGGAAACTCTCAAATCCCGTTTCAAATGCAGAACGATCATTGTATCACGCGTACATTCACATACGATTATCACTCATTATTGCAAATTCTAATTGAAAAAAATAAATAAAAGATCATAAATTACTTGAATCAAACGAAATTTCAACAGTATAACCCCACTATCCTAACTATCAAGTGCTCGACTCTACCAGCAGCTATAGTAACCATAGTGGTCCTAATTTACTAAGCCTATACTAGGTCTACCCAGCCCCCCATTGTCGAAGCAATAATACAATACATATAAAACAATAAAAAACAGAGCAATTAAATTTAAAACAATCATTGTTGGGAGAAGATCCTTTAGAAATAATCAATTTCTATCCCAAAAAGAGAAGATCCTTAAGAAATTAATTAAATCTATCCCACAATATATAATAACATATCATTTCATTATAAACCATACTAGCATACTTAAAATTCACTTAATTAATCAGTTTTAATTTAACAAAATTATCTAAAATAAATAAATTATTCTAACAAATTCATACTTAATATCATACTTTATAACCTAACAAATTAATCTAATTAATTAAAATTAATCATACTTCATAATTAATCATACTATAAATTAATTAAAATTAATCTAATTAACATTAGTTTTAATCTAACAAAATAATAGTAAATAAATTTAAAATTAATCTAATTAATCATGCTTCATAATTAATTATCTTATAAATTAAGTAAAATGGCGAGAGAGAGAGAGAGAGAGCGTACGGTGGTGGTCGGCGGCAGAACGGTGGCGGTGGCGGGTTGAAATGAGAGAGAGATCGAGAGAGGCATGAGAGAGAGAGGATCAGAGAGAAAGAGAAGGCTGGAAGAAGGGAGCTTACTTAGACGGCGGCGACGGCGACGGCGAGCGGCGGGGGCAGTGGCTGGGCGGCGCGAGAGAGAGAGAGAGAGATTGCTGGGTGCGAATGCGGCTGGGCTAGGGCACTGCCCGAATTTGGGCATAACAATTAGCGGCGACAATTTTCCGTCGCTAATAAACGACCCGCATCACAATCACCGGCAGCAATAGTTGCCGGCGCTAATTAGCGACAGCCACGCCGCCGCTAATTAATTAATATTAATAAATTAATTAATAATACATATAAAATAATAAATGTTAATATTAGCGACGGTGGCGCTGTCGCTAATTAGCGGCGGCGATCGTCGGTATAATGTAAGAAACGGGTCGCCATTTTTGCCGCCGCCGTGCTGTCGCTAATTGCCGACGACAGCGCCGTCGCCGCTAATTATCGCTGGCAAATGCGCGTTTTTTTGTAGTGAGGGGAAAGAGTTTGTTGGGACCAAGTATTTTAAGTAAAGAACTACTTGTCAGTTTTTTAATACAATCATTTCTTTCCTTTTAGATGGGATCCACAAAAGTTACCTTAGTCTTTTCACTTTAAAATGGCTATGAAACTTATAGTTTTATCAATGTGAATTTTATACTCATACTAGTTATGAGTTTGGCTACATCAGAAACTCAACCTTTTTTTTAAGTGTGGGTATTTTAAAAAAAATTTATTTTAATAACTAATTTTTAATTTTACTAAAGGAAAGTGGGTATTTTCACAATCCACGCTATTACTTTCTTCTTTAATTAAGTGGTAAGTACTGAAGATGATGCATAAAGTTTTATACTCCCTCCGTCCACGAATTAAAGCCCCATTTGAGGGTGGGTACGGAGACTAAGAAAGTTGAAAAAGGTGTTGTGGATGAAATATAAGGGTAGTTGACTAAAGTGATAAAGTAGTTGACTAAAGTGTTAAAGGTGTTGTGTGGTGGGTCCACTAGTGATAAAGTGTAATAAATATAGAATATAAAAATGATAAAGTTGTTGTAAGGTGGGTCCATTAGTGGCAAAGGGTAGTAAATATAGAAAAAGAAGAAGAGTAAAAAGGTACATAAATCACAATAGGGCTTTAATTGGTGGACAAAAATTTAAGTGCAAGTAGAGCTTTAATTCGTGGACGGAGGGAGTACCATTTTAAAGTTGAAGCACACATTTCTCTCTTCTTTAGTGAAGTGGAGATAATGTATAAAACACTTGAGGTGGGTCTTGGATACGTACGGCCGGGGCCGCCTCCATTTCCTTTCTTTTAATTTATTTTGACCAATTAACTTATAGTTAAATCTAATTAACATCTTAATTGAAGAACAATAAATTTCAATAAAAGATTATTATTATTTTTTTAATTTGTTACAACCAAAGTTAAATCTAATTAACATCTTAATTGAAGAACAATAAATTTCAATAAAAGATTATTAATTTTTTTTTAATTTGTTACAACCAAAGAAAGAAAAAAAATCCACTCATACTCTAGCTCCTAGGGTGACTCGAACCCCCGACCTATTGGTTAAAGGAGAATCGTTTTACCAACAGACTGCGCTTAATCGTCAAAGATTATTAAAACTTAATTAGATAGTAATTATTCTAACTAAAATTAATCATAATTGAAGACTAATAAACTTTGGGTGAAGACTAATTAACAAATCTGTACAAGTTGTATCACATTTCTATAAAAGGAATTTTGGGGTTTGGGGACCAATTGCATAGCTTATCGGTCCATTCTCGATGGCTGCACCGACAACCCAAAATCACTTCAAACATACAATGCTCCTACTCGGACTGCTCATCCTCACCTCTCTTCATCCCACAGGTAATCAATCTGCATTAATGCTTGCTCATCATATACGTGTCCAATACAAATCAAATACACAAACCAGTCAAATATCTGCAGTATTTACAATTATAGTGTTTGAATATCAACTTCCACTGATGTCGAAGAGGGGAGGAGTTTAACCCCCAACTTCTTTTTTTTTAACCGTCACATTTGTCAAAATTGTTAGAAAATTATTATCTCTAGCCCTTATTGAGCCAACACTGCTGAAGACGAATCATGCGAGGTTGGAGGTTGGCGGATGAGAAGGCGCTAAAATTGCAGAGAATTGAAGAAAAATCGGTGTCTGAGAGAGAGATTTTAGAAAGGAAGAAAAATAAACTATGTTTTTCAATATATCAAATATTTATGCTTATTATTGTTCCAAATTTTGCTAGGATCAAAAATTATCGACATGCTTATTTTCATGTTTGTGTCCCCGACTGCATGGGTTTCATGCAACATAAGCGTAGATTTTGTGAATCAGATTATGTGGCATGAAACACATGTAGCTATCATGCTGAACAAATGTTGATGAAAAAAAGAATGATGGCAGCTGGTCAGGTGGGCAGTTTCTTCGGGAGGCTGGGGACTAACTTGCCCGGCGCAGCAACAACTGTGGGCATATACCAGCAGAACAACATCCGCAGAATGCGGCTATTCGACCCCCACGCGCCGACTCTCCGCGCCCTCAGCGGCACCAACATCCGCCTCATGATGGGCGTGTCGCACCCCGATCTCCGGGACCTCGCCAACTGCCCCCAGGCGGCCACTGCCTGGGTCAGCCGCAACATCCTACGCTTCCCCAACGTCACCTTCCGCTACATCATCGTCGGGAACGAGATCGAGCCGGAGTCGGAGCTGGGGCCCTTCGTGTTCCCGGCGATGCAGAACGTGTACCGCGCCATCCGCGCCGCGGGTCTGGGTGGCCGCATCCAGGTCTCCACATCCATCCAAATAAATCTCCTGACTAGGTGGAATCCTCCGCAGGCGGCGGAGTTCAAGTGCAGCGTCAACTGGTTCATCAGGCCGATCCTCGAGTTTATAAGGGACACGAGCGCGTCTATCCATTTAAACGTGTTCCCCTTCTACGCTTACCTCAACGATAGGGCCAACATCAACCTCTCCTTCGCGCTTCTGCAGCCCAACAGCGGCGTCGTTCTCGGCGGCGTCTACTACGACAATCTTTTCTACGCAATCCATGACGCCTTCGTGGCCGCCATGGGCAAGATCCTTGCCGCAGCAACGCCATTGTCCGTGCAACAATTACCAGAGAATAACGGAACCAAGACGACGACGAGCTCTGGGTCATCTAGTGGTGGCGGACACAATTCTCCACCTGGGCATGGAAGCGTCCCATTGGGCAGCGGTGATGATGAGATAATGGCTGTCACCGACGGGCCTATCGCCACCGTAGATAACGCGAGGATCTACATCAACAATTTGATGCGCGTGGTGAGGACTGGAACCCCCATGGTGGCCGGCCCTATACACACATACATATTTGCTACGTTTGACGAGAATCTGAGGCCCGGCCCCGAATACGAGAGACATTTCGGTATCTTTCTGCCTAACGGCCAGCCCAAGTTCCCCTTCCGTTTCCAGTGATATTGTTTTCAGTTTTTTTATGCTCGGAAGAAGGAGCCTGTTTGCTCCATGTGTGGTGTCACTAAGTTGTTGATGTTTTCAGTGTGTAATTTTTCATTTTAGATTGGATTCGGTGTTGATTATCTATTATCAGTCATTATGGATTGTTTGATTAAACTGGTAGACTGGCATAATATATCCCACATGTGTTATCAACTCCACACACTTTTGATATATATATATATATATAGGGTGCGGTTATAGTGAGAACCATAATTATCGTGAGAACATAAGAACCATTAAAATTAATGCATCTGTTATATAAATTAATGCATTCATTGTTAAATTTAATGCATCCGAAAAAAATAAATTTTTTGCTGCCTTCAGGATTCGAACCCAGGATCTGCATTCATCCACCAAGATGATGCATCCACCGTAGATCGAATGGCTTAAAATGGTTCTCCGTTCTTATTTTAATTAGTGGTTCTTATTTGAACCTCTCCCTATATATATATATATATATATATATATATATATATGTATATGTGTATAGGGTGCGGTTATAGTGAGAACCACAATTATCGTGAGAACATAAGAACCAATAAAATTACTGCATCTGCTATACAAATTAATGCATCCGCTATTAAATTTAATGCATCCGAAAAAAATAATTTGTTTGCTCCCTTTAGGATTCGAACCCAGCACCTGCATCCATCCACCAAGATGATGCATCCACCGTAGATCTTGATGATCGAATGGCTTAAAATGATTCTCCGTTCTTATTTTATTAGTGGTTCTTATTTGAACCTTTCCCTATGTGTATATATATATATATGATGAAGTTGATGGAGAAACTGAGCCTGGTTTTGCTGATTGAAATATAATACATATGGAGAGTGTTTGGCTAAGTTTATTTTAAACATCTAGCAGAGAGCATGTGGCGTTGCACGTCTAATTTTTCATTCAACATGATTTATTTATTACTATAAAACTAGTGTACCACCCGCGCTATGCGCGATGATTGTGATTTTAAACTCACGTAAATTGTGTATATACTTTATAATAATTACTACTCTCGTTCCAATTTGATATACCACATTGTTTTCTTCCTCAAATGAAAAATATGTACATAATTAACACTCTCACTCAACTCATTATTTACATTAAATGTCATTGTGGCCCACAAATAATTATCTATCTTTTTATTTAAAAAATAATATCTTCATTATCTTTTCTACTTTTTTCGTGAGCGAAGGGAGTAATGAAATGTGAAAATTTTAGAAATATAAATGCATTGCATATATACTTTTTTGGAGCATTATGTTTAATCTTGGCAAACTTTTCTATCATGAGTGTCAAACCTGCGACTGCGTTGGGCTTGACCCTTCCTTTCGCCTTCTTTTTTTTGCCATATTTGCCTCGCTCATTTGGACAAAAATCATTTTTTGTTATTTAAAGTGTCATTCACAGGCATTAAAATTATCATTACAAATGTATCATTATTATTTATACAAAATATTATTTGCATATAATCATTTGCATTTAAGAAAAGTATTAGTTTTTGTTACTAAAAATGTCATTTGCATGCATTAAAGTATTATTTATTTTTTATCTACAATTTATCATTTATTTTTGTAAAAAATCGCACAGGGTACGTCGCACAATATATATGAAACACTTTATAATTAATAATTTAATATAATAATATTAAAATTTAAATTTAATATTTATAGATTTAAAATAATAATAAACAATAAAATACAAACATATAGATTTAAAATAATAATAAACAAATTCAATCGTGTATGATTCTCCATATTTCCTATAACTTTTCATTCAGTTACAAAAATTCTATTAGCGAATACTGAATTGAATTTTTTTACATTTGAAAATTAAAATTAAAAATTAAAAAATTTACAACAATGAGTTTTTAGATTTTTGTAATATAAATAGCTTACGTATAACTTTCTATATTTCGTTATCAATTTTACTCACATTCAACATTCTTTGAAAAACTAACTATTGGATAATATAATCACTATCTTCCCTGTTTGGAAAAGTTAAATGTTTGTAATTATTTTTACTAACATACTAACTTATAGTGATTTCAATATTAGTTTATTTAAACAAATTATTAATGAATTCAATAAAAATGTGTGAAGTATTATCGAGATTTAATAATTAATTTCTTGGCTGGTAGTCCCAAGAAAGTACATGTATACAATTTTTTTATAGAGAATTTGAAGAATAATTTAATATTCAATAATTAGATGAGAGTTTGAGAAAGTCCACGTAAATAATAGAACTATAGAAGTATTCAATTGAATAGATAAAATTATTGAATTAGTGTTTCTTAAAATTAATTATTATAAGAGCTAATATATAAAACTATCCACTTTCATATTATAAAATTAAAAATTGTCCACTAAGATAAAAATAATAAAAAGTGACCAATTTTTGTGTAAAAGTACAAAATTACCCCTAACAATAAAAATTAAAAAAGTAGCCATTTTTCTCTCCCTCTCTCTTCTCTCTCTCTATCGTACACTCATTTTCTCTCTCTTCTCTCCCTCTCCCTCTCCGGCTCTCCCTCTCGTCCTCACCGCCGCTTCACAGTCGCCGGCCACCGCCGCACAGCGAACCACCACCACCGCGACGCACAGCAAATCCTCCACCGCGACTCGAGCCTTCGCCACCAAATCTGGTATCGGTGGCAGAATTTGTTGAGAATCGGGGCGGCGGCGGCTCGGATTCGTGAAATTGTTGGTGTTGCGAGGGGGAAAGGAGGGGAACGCGATCTCTCTCTATCTTCTCTCTCTTTTCTCTCTCGTACAACACGTTCTCTCTCTCCCCCCGAATTTTACCTGAAATCAATAATGGCGCACGATCTGAAGTAGATAGTTCGAGCAATTTATGGATCGCAATCGGTGGATCTAGGGCACGGGTAAAAAACTGATCGCGGTGAGAGGATAAGTCGTGTACTGCGTGTAAATAGAGTATGATATACTAACTCAAATCCATATTTGAATCATAGATAGTCGTGTATTGTGTTACTGTGTATATCATATGGATTTAAGGCTATTAAATTATATGAGTAAAATAAATTAAATATGATATGGATAGTCGTGTACTGTGTATATGGGCATAATGTTTTTTTATTT